>NC_091997.1:84591504-84891504 GCF_044704955.1 Pristiophorus japonicus
TCCCGGTGCTTCAGTCGGTAAGTAGAAAATGTTTTATTTATTGATTTAAAAAAAAAAATTTCTTCTTATTTTTTTTGATTGATTTATTGGTTGATTTATTGATGTATTTATCATTTATTATTGATGATGGCTCTTTATTTGTAAAACTGAAGTGTTTAATGTTTGTAAACTTCCCTTTAAACCACCCCCCCCCACCATTCCCTACGCCTGATTTGTAACCTACGCCTGATTTTCTAAAGTGTAGACAAGGTTTTTTCGAGTGTACAAAAATCTTCACTTACTCCATTCTAAGTTAGTTTGGAGTAAGTTTTCACTGACGAAACTTTGAAAACAGGCGCAAGTGGCCGGACATGCCCCCTTTTGAAAAAAAAATTCTGTTCCAAAGTGAAACTGTTCTAACTGACTAGAACTGGAGCAAACTAAATGACGAGAATTCCGATTTCTAAGATACTCCATTCTACACCAGTTGCTCCTAAAAATCAGGAGCAAATCATGTGGAAACTTGGGGCCATAAAGTGCAGCATCTTTGGCAGAGGTAGGGTGATATATTGTCAGAGAGTGCTAATCTGTCCAACTAGAAAAATAAATTGGGGGCAGCATTGACAGTGTCCATATAGGTATCCAGATTGTCCTAAGTAGGGAGGTGGGAGTACTGAGAAAGAATTTAAAACTGAGGGGAAAGAGTTACATTTTGTTAACAAAATGATCATAAGGATTTCTTCACTCAGATGTTTTCTTTCATAACACAATTTGAGCAACAAGTTACTTGCCAACACATTGATTCCACTGATAGTGCTGAAGATAACCATGTGGACAGCCGCATCGATATCCACCGGCTAGGTTCTGACAGCCATGTTGACAACGATGGCTTCCCTCACATTCATCAATATCTAGAAAATCATTAAAAAAAAAATGCACACATTTAGCAGCTACACTCCAAAATTAATATATACACTCAACAGGAAGTTTTTTTTTGTAGGGTTGAAATTTATTACAATTACTCTATGTTTATATATGCAGAATTTTTCTGGTTTTTTTTGGTGAATTTTCCATTGCTGCAGACCTCAAGCGAATGCCCTACTGAGTATTTATGAGCTAACATAGCAAACAATAAAGTTCAGATTGGTTACTAAGATTCAGCTGTTATGTGGGTTATTTTGGCTGTACTTTTATGAGACCAATATAATAAGATTTATTCCCAAGTGATGTTAGTTGGAGTCAGCTGTTGTAATTTCTCCCTGATTCTGGCCAACTCAAAATAGTCTGTTTTGAGCACGGTGCTTGACACAGCCAAAACATAACACGCAGCCCGATGGTGGTAGTCTTGGTAACAAACTCAACTGAATTAAACAAAGTACTTACATGGATGAATGAAAATTGCAAAAGATAAAACCAGCCCGATATTACTATTATACAAAATCCTCAGGGTTCTTGTAGACACAAGAGAGTGCATTCTTGGCTTGAAAAATAAGTGCCAAGTATAGCATTCATACACTGAACATTGTAGGAATTTCAAGTCTTTCAATGGCAATGATAAGATATTTGACTGTTGAGAAGAACTTGTGAAATGCAGATTCTGTTTCTGTCAGTAATATTTACAGTATCATTTTGAATCAACTGCACTAGCTGATTACTGTTTGTATTAATGTACAGAGGAAAAACTTCAGCCAAAATAATGATCAAAACATTATTTCAACATGAAATTTACATCAATGAGAATGTGTAAATATTCACAAATCACTTTAATGTGACTTATTAGCTCACATTTGAAATCTCAGTGCAACTAAAGTTAGTCTGTCTGGATATGTTCGATAGTTATGCAAGGATAACAAATATTTTTATACAATAATAGTTATGGTCTATTAAGTTGGCTTTGGAACTCAACCTATAATTAATGACATTTATGGAGTTTGGATAAAAGGCACAAAATTATTTGAAATGATTGCTATCCAGTTATATTTTTTCTAGTTCTATTCAAACTCTACCTTCGCAGCTGTGGCCAGTTTGATCCAATGAAAATCCACGTTGGCATTCACAGAGAAAGCTACCCGGGGTATTCTGGCACACTCCTTTAGTTCCACACATACTTGTTTCAGTGATACATTCATTGTTATCTGTAAAAGAGCAATCAATTTGGTCAGCCACTGAAGACATTTAAACTGTTGTGACTTAAAGGAAAATTCCACGTTTCAGTCAGCTAAAACTTGGTACATTTTCTAGTATGCCAAGTTTCCTCACCAAACAACAATTAAACTCTGATTGACCTGAAGCTATGTTTACTTGAGAACAATTGGAATTTGTGGCCTTAAAGGCGCACAGGTGTATCTTAACAGCAGAATAATACATTGTGTTACATGGTACAGCAATATTGTCCTTATAAAGCAACATATCACCAGTATACCATGAGCAATGCCATATATCTGCTAGCTTTATTTATACAGAATATTAGTCACTTTTTTAATGAAGAGTTATTTTCCGCATTTTCCTCAAATTGCCCTTTGTGAGCAAGCAGCATCTAGAACTAAAGGTGACAGACATCTTGTTCTCGGGCATTTGCCAATATAGCTCTAAAAATGTGTGTGGAAGTATATGATTCTGCCTGATTTTCCTGCTCTCCCTCAGTATTCTGACCAAATGAAAATAAATTACGTTGTGTATTAGACTATTATAGCAGCATACATTAAATTTTGATCAATCAGCAGAAATGTAACCGATACCTCATCATAAGTGATAATTTAAGAATCAAGCATTAAGCAATCATTACATCTTTATAAACAAAGGTTAAGCAAATCTGAAATGCATCCACTGAAAACAGTAGTATATTACAGCTAAAATAGTACATATACTACTGCCAGAATATGATCTTTATAAAACCACAAGACCTGTCGTATGATATGGATACTTTCAGGCCCTACTTCAAACCAGCAGTTACAACCATAGCTCCCTATGCTGTCACGTCAATCTTGTAACTGCCTGTTCAGCATTCCTGCAGCATAATGGTAAGCAACCTTAAAATGTTGCATATAGGACATAAAATGAAAAAGAATTAAAGTATGAATTAAGGGCTGTAATTTAATCCCAGAATCCAGATAATGTGAACAATTATTCGCATGGTTCATGACATCATCTAAACCCTGCTCCTTATAACTTTCTCCCAGGTATCTATAATCCTGATTTATAACCTGCTCTCAACAAATAAAACTGTTTATAAGTTTGTTCCATATTCTTTAATGCAATGTGACCTCTCCAATTGGCTCTACATTGGCGATGAATCATTGTGAGTCACTACATTTTTGCTTGAGACAAACAACAAATTTGGTACAGTCACTACTTAGTATAAGATCAAACATAAAAATCAGCCAAGTTAAGGCTAGTCATGCTAACTTTTAGTAAATGTTAAGTACAGGGTGCAGTCATTGTTCCCATGCTTCTAAGCTTTTACATATGAAAGATGTTCATAATTAAGTCAAAATTAAAATGGAGTAGTGAGTTTAACCCTGGACAACATTAACAAATTAATGCCAATGTGATTGCATTTTCCATGTACACACTGCTCCATGATGTACATATATAAAAATTGTTCACTTACCAATACTTAAGTAATTTTAACATATGTTGCTAAGAGAGAAATGCACAGCTATCATTATCAGGTCTTAAAGGCAGCAGGTCCGATGAGCCTTTGGTATATTCCTCTAAGTCGTATTTTGAACAGATATGTATATCACAGCACACATGTACATATGAAGACTCAGAGTTGATCGACTATTTCAGAACAAACCACATAGCGTGTAAGCCATGCAAGTCATTCTCTAACTTTCCAGTTTCTTGTTTTATCTCTAGGATTAGGCTTGCAAAGGGGAGAGGGGAATGAAGGGTATGTGGTATCCTTGTTTTTATTCTCCAGATGAATTCTATATTTTATATAGTTCATTAAACATAATGAAACACAACATATTTCACAATAATCATATGGAGTAACCAGCCTGCAGACTGTTATGTATGTACTTTTGAGACCACTAGCCACTAGATGGCGTCAGTGTTGGAGGCCATTGGGCTGCACGCACATGTGTGCAGCCCAAGTATAAAAGGCAGACATTTTGTATCGTAGTCACTTTGGGCCTTAATAAAGCAGAGCCAAGGTTAAACCTCTTGGAGTTAAACAGTACTAAGTCTAATAGTTATTGCATACACAACATTTGGCAACAAGGCAACAAGAACCTTTGCATGCAAAAATGAGCACAATTGGATTGTTGGAGCGATTTGTGGAAGGAGAAGATTGGGTAGACTTTGTGAGCCATTTGAACCAGTTCTTCATAGCCAACAAAATGGAGGAGGTCGGCAACGCAGATCAGCGCCAGGCGGTGTTCCTCATGGTTTGCGGTCCAAACATTTATGGTCTGATAAAGAATCTACTCCTGCCTGTGAGTCCAATAGAGAAGACGTATGAAGAATTGTGTACACTGGTACAGGACCACCTTAAGCCAGACAAAGGCATCATCATCTCGAGATACAGATTTTACACGCACGTTCACTTAGAGGGCCAGAATGCAGTGGAATTCGTTGCCGACCTGAAATGTCTAGCGGGACCGTGTAAGTTTGGGGCAGACATGCTGCAGGACTTCTTCGTAATCGGCATCAACCACGAGGTGATTCTGCGTAAACTACTTGCGGTGGAGACGTTGGACTTGAACAGGGCCATCATGATCGCTCAATCATGCATGACGACGGATAGAAGTCTAAAGCAGATATCAGTAGAAAATTGAAACTCAGCAAGTACTGTAAATGTGATTGATTTGGTGTTCGGAAGAGTGGCACATGGCAGGGCCTACCCGACTGCGTACGTGAGACCTGTGGCTGCCCAAAGTCCACCAGCGGGAATGCATCCGATTTCTCCATGTTGGCGTTGTGAGGGAAAATCGCCGACACCAGCTGTCATGTATTCAACTATCATTGTAACCCATGTATAAGCTGACCTAAGTTGTACACCTTGAGAACATTGACCACAAGGGGCGAACTTGTGGGAGACACTCCTAACCTGGACTTTCAGGTATAAAAGGGGAAGCTCCACCCACCTTCATCACTTGAGGTCTTGGTAATAAAGGTAACTGGTCACAGAGTGACCTTCTCTCAAGTATGGGCCTCGTGTGCATTTATACTGTATAGTAAGGACATATCATTGGCGACGAGAAACTGGGATTTAAACCACGCAAGCATGGCCACTAGCAGCACAGAAGAGAGGTACTGTGTTGGTGGTGATTGGGACAACTTTATTGAGACTACAGCAAAGTTTTGTCACTAAGGAATGGTTGGGACAGGATTCTGCCAACAAACGCAGGGCTCATCTCCTGACTGTTTGTGGATCCAGAACGTACTCCCTGATGAAGGACCTTCTAGCGCCAGAGAAGCCGGCGGACAAGACGTTCGAAGAGCTCAGTAAATTGATCGGGGAACACCTCAAACCGGCGAGCAGCATGCACATGGCGAGACACCAGTTTTACACACACCAGCGGCGAGAAGGGCAAAGTGTTCCACACTTTGTGGCAGATCTCCGGCGACTGGCGAGCCTATGTAAGTTCCCAGATGCATGCAGAGCGGAGATGCTGCGAGACGTTTTTATTAAGGGCATCGGGCACGCTGGGGTTTTCAGGAAACTGATTGAGACCAAAGACTTGACCTTGGAAGCAGCGGCTCTGATAGCCCAGACATTTATCTCAGGAGAGGAAGAGACCAGAATGATGTATAACAAAAATCTTGGCTCAAATGCGGCAAACGATCAGGGAGTCAACATTGTTAACGCGGCACACTGTTCTCTAGGCAGACAAGGGTAATCGGACATGCCCCAGCATGTAGTCGAACCCAAAGGGGGAATTCAACAGAGACAATGGCTAACTGAACGGCGATTCATGCCATCACAATGGACAATGCGGCCAGTAATGGGGCCATCAACACCTGTTAATGGTGCGCTTAAGGACAGTCACAGAGACAGTCAGAGACGATCGACTGGTAATGGACCTTTTGTTTCCAACAATGGGGCCTCCAGCTCATGCTGGAGGTGTGGAGGTAAACACCCAGCCAGAGCTTGCAGGTTTCAGCAATATACTTGCAGAAACTGCAATGTCAGCAGTCACTTGGCACGTATGTACAGGAAGCCTGCAGCCAGGTCGATGAGGAGGACGGGCCCGATGTAAGCCCTACGAGGCCAAATGAATACTGGGGGAAATCACTGGAAGCTGAAGTTCAGCGAGTTCATGTGGAGCACATATACAGTTCATATACCAGGAGGCCACCGATAATGATGAAAATACTCCTCAATGGCATCCCAGTATTAATGGAGCTAGACACGGGGGCCAGCCAGTCCCTGATGAGTATCAAACAGTTCGAAAGTTTGTGGGTGTCCAAGGCCGATTGACGCACAGCTACGGACATATACAAAGGAGATCATTCCGGTGCTAGGCAGCACCACGGTAGTCATGACCCACAAAGATTCGGAGAACAGGTTGCCACTCTGGATTGTCCCGGGGGACGGCCCGCACTACTGGGGAGGAGTTGGCTTGCTGTCATGAACTGGAAATGGGGCGATGTCAATGCAATTTCCTCTGTGGAGCGAGTATCATGCTCACAGGTCCTGGACAAATTTGACTCATTATTGCAATCTGGCATCGGCACTTTCATGGGGGCCAAGGTAGTGATCCACATAAACCCGGACGCCAGGCCAGTACACCACAAGGCCAGAGCGGTGCCGTACGTGATGCGGGAAAAGATAGAATGCGAATTGGACCGCCTGCTGAGGGAAGGCACCATCTTGGCAATCGAATTCAGGGACTGGGCGAGCCCGATCGTGCCGGTGCTCAAGGCGGGTGGGTCGGTCAGGATATGTGGTGATTACAAGGCCACCATCAATCGGGTGTCACTCCAAGACCCGTACTTGCTACCGAGAGCGGAGGACCTCTTTGCGACGCTGTCCGGTGGCAAACTTTTTTCAAAATTGGACCTGACCTCAGCTTACATGACCCAGGAGCTGGCGAGTGAGTTGAAGAAGCTGACCACCATCACGACACACAAGGGGTTATTTGAGTATAACAGATGTCCGTTCGGGATTTGTTCGGCCGCCGCGATCTTTCAGCGAAATATGGAAAGCCTCCTCAAGATTCCAAGGACGGTGGTTTTTCAAGACGACATCCTCATCATGGGTCGCGATACTGAAGAACACCTCCACAACCTGGAGGAGGTGCTATGCAGACTGGACCGGGTAGGGCTGCGACTGAAAAAGGCGAAGTGCGTCTTCTTCGCTCCAGAGGTAGAATTCCTGGGGAGGAGGGTAGCAGCAGACGGGATCAGACCTACTGCGTCCAAAACAGAAGCGATCCAGAGAGCACCCAGACCCCGCAACATTCCTGGGACTCCTGAACTATTTTGGTAACTTTCTTCCCAAACTGAGCACGCTGTTAGAGCTGCTACACATGCTCCTACGTAAAGGTCGTGATTGGGTCTGGGGGGACAGCCAGGAAAGGGCTTTTGATAAAGCACGCAATTTGTTACGCTCCAACAAACTTAACGCAAGTTTCTTACACGGGTCATATAACGTTAATGTGCGATGCGTTGTCCTATGGGGTCGGGTGTGTGTTGCATGTGAATGCCAATGGTCAGTTACAGTCGGTAGCTTGTGCCTCCAGAAGTCTGTCCCAGGTAGAAAGGGGCTATGGGATGGTAGAAAAGGAAGCGCTAGCATGTGTATATGCAGTAAAAAAAATGCACCAGTTCCTGATTGGCAGGAAATTTGAGCTGGAGACAGATCACAAACGCATAACGTCCCTTTTGGCTGATAACAAGGCCATAAATGCGAATGCATCGGCCCGCATACAGAGGTGGGCACTTGCGTTAGCTGCCTATGACTACACAATTCGGCACAGACCGGGCACTGAAAACTGCGCCGATACACTCAGCAGGCTCCCACTAGCCACCACTGAGGGGGCAACTGAACATGATGCTGAGATGGTCATGGCTGTTGAAACTTTCAAAAGCAAAGGCTCACCTGTGACAGCCCGTCAGATTAAAGTCTGGACAAATAAAGACCCGCTACTGTCTTTAGTTAAGAAATATGTCCTGAATGGGGGCTGGGCAGCCACATACGGGGCATGCCCTGAGGAATTTAAACCGTTTCATAGGCGCAAGGATGAACTCTCAATTCAGGCCGATTGCCTACTGTGGGGAAACCGAGTAGTCATGCCCCAGATGGGCAGAGAAGTCTTTATCAGAGAACTTCACAATGAGCACCCGGGCATTGTCATGATGAAGGCAATTGCTAGCTCACATGTTTGGTGGCCAGGGATAGATGCAGACCTGGAACTTTGTGTTTGCAGGTGCAACACATGTGCTCAGCTGGGCAACGCACCCAGGGAAGCCCCCCTTAACCCTGGTCCTGGCCCGCCAAGCCATGGTCACTCATCCATGTGGACTACGCAGGTCCTTTCATGGGAAAAATGTTTTTGGATGTAGTAGCTGCCTACTCCAAATGGATTAAGTGTGCCATTTTAAATTCAAGCACATCCTTTGCCACCGTAGAAAGTCTACGGGCAATGTTCGCCACCCATGGTCTACCGGATGTCTTGGTCAGCGACAATGGCCCGTGCTTCACAAGCACTGAATTCCAGGACTTCATGCCAGGCAATGGAATCAACCATGTCAGAACGGCACCGTTCAAGCCGACCTCAAACAGGGAATGCTCAGAATCCAAGGGGGTTCCCTACAAAGCCGCTTATCACGCCTCCTGTTGGCCAATAGATCCCGACCACACTCGCTCACCCGCAGAGCTGCTAATGAAAAGGACGCTCAAAACCAGGTTATCCCTTATACACCCTATGAAAGAAATCATTGAGAGCAGGCGTCGGTCACAATGTGACTACCATGACAGAAATGCGAGGGCACGATGTATTGATGTCAATGACCCTGTTTTTGTCCTTAATTACGCTGCAGGGCCCAAATGGCTTGCACGCACTGTGATTGCCAAAGACGGGAATAGGGTTTTGGGCACTGTGGGCAGTCCGGACAGGCCTGAGGCACCGCAAACAGCAGACACTCAGGCCAGCGCCCAACAACCGGAGCCCCAAGTCAGGCGCTCTACAAAGGAGTGTAAACCACCAGAGAGACTTAACCTGTGATCCCAATAAGACTTTGGGGGGGAAGGTGATGTCATGTATTCAACTATCATTGTAACCCATGTATAAGCTGACCTAAGTTGTACACCTTGAGAACATTGGCAAGGGGCGAACTTGTGGAAGACATTCCTAACCTGTGGAAGCTCCACCCACCTTCATCACTTGAGGTCTTGGTAATAAAGGTAACTGGTCACAGAGTGACCTTCTCTCAAGTATGGGCCTCATGTGCATTTATACTGTATAGTAAGCACATATCACCAGCAGCGCCGTTTTAAGCAATATAGTTGCAAAGGCTGTCTGAGAGTGGGGCATCTCCTGCGCAAGTGTCCTCAGATGAGCAAGCATGCTGTGACACACCACGTGGAGGATGATGGTCAGACTAGCGCGGATCCGGATATGCAATCCGAGATACCAGAGGAGGAAGTGTATGGACTGTACTCGGTCCTAACTAAGAACAAATCGATAAGGATCAACGATTAATGGGGTACTGGTATCAATGGAACTGGACACGGGGGCGAGTCAATCGATAATGAGCCAGAGGGCATTCAACAAGCTGTGCGATACTAAGGCTGTGAGGCCCAGGCTAAGTCCAGTCAATGCCAAGTTGTGCACGTACACCAAAGAACTCATAACGATGATTGATAGTGCCACAATTAAAGTGAGGTATGACGGTGCGGTTCACGAGTTACCACTATGGATTGTCCCAGGCAATGGCCCAACACTGTTTGGCAGGAACTGGCTTGAAAAAAAATCAGATGCAATTGGAACGACATCAAGGCATTGTCGTTGGAGAAAGATACATGTGCACAAGTACTGAGCAAGTTCCCCTTGCTGTTCGAACCAGGCATCGGCAACTTCACGGAAGCCAAGGTGCAGATCCACGTAGACCCGGATGCAAGACCCGTCCATCATAAAGCTCATTCCATATATGATGAGGGAGAAGGTCGAAATCAAATTGGACAGACTCCAGCGTGAAGGGATTATATCACCATTTGAATTTAATGAATGGGCCAGCCCCATTGTTCCTGTGCTGAAAAGTGATGGCACAGTCAGAATCTGTGGAGACTACAAGGCTACGATCAACAGGGTTTCAAAACAGGATCAGTACAGAAGGCTGATGACTTGTTTGCAACACTAGCTGGGGGGCGAAAGTCATTCACCAAACTGGACATGACGTCGGCCTACATGACACAGGAGCTGGTCGAGACGTCAAAGAAACTTACGTGCATTAACATGCATAAAGGACTGTTTATTTATCACAGATGCCCTTTTGGAATTCGCTTGGCTGCAGCAATATTTCAGAGGAACATGGAGAGCCTACTGAAGTCCGTTCCCAGAACTGTCGTGTTCCAAGATGACATCCTGATCACAGGTCGTGACTCCAAGGAACATCTGAACAATCTCGATGAGGTTCTACATCGTCTGGACAAAGTGGGACTCAGACTGAAACGCTCGAAATGCATCTTCATGACATCAGAGATCGAATTCCTGGGGAGGAAAATTGCTGCTGACGGCATCAGGCCCACGGACGCGAAAACCAAGGCCATCAAGAATGCACCCAAATCGCAGAATGTGATGGAGTTGTGTTCGTTCCTGGGTCTACTCAACTACTTCAGTAACTTCCTACCTAAATTGAGCACCTTATTAGAACCACTACACATGCTGCTTAGAAAAGGCGACAACTGAGTGTGGGGTGCGTCTCAAGACAGAGCTTTTGAGAAAGCCACTAATCTGCTTTGCTCTAACAAGCTGCTGGTACATTATGACCCATGTATTCGTATTGGCCTGTGATGCTTCGTCATATGGAATTTGTTGCGTACTCCAATAAGCTAATGAGTCGGGTAAACTTCAACCAGTCGCGTATGCTTCAAAAAGTTTGTCTAAAGCGGAAAGAGCCGACAGCATGGTAGAGAAAGAAGCACTAGTCTGTGTGTATGGGGTTAAAAAGATGCATCAGTACCTGTTTGGTCTTCGGTTTGAACTGGAGACAGATCACAAGTCACTCATTTCACTGTTCTCTGAAAACAAAGGTATCAATACCAATGCTTCATACCGCATCCAGAGGTGGACGCTGACATTATCTGCCTATGTTTGTTTCATTCGCCATAGACCTGGCACCGAGAATTGTGTTGATGCTTTGAGCTGTCTGCTGTTTCCCACACTGGAGCTGGAAACGCCACAACCGGCGGACCTATTGTTAGTTATGGATGCTTTTGAGAGTGAAGGAACTCCTGTCACGGCTCAGCAAGTTAAGACCTGAACCAGCTAACACCTGATTTTATCGGTGGTGAAAAGTTGCATCCCAAAGGTGATTGGTCTGCCAGACCCAAGCAAATGTGCGAGGAGACCAAACCTTACATTCGTTGCAAAGACGAACTGCATATTCAGTCGGATTGTCCTGTGGGGCAATCATGTTGTTATGCCCAAGGGAGAGAGAAATTTGTACGTGAGCTACATAGCACACATCCCGGCATTGTAATGATGAAAGCTATTGCTAGGTCTCATGTATGGTGGCGGGGAATTGATTGAGCTGGAATCATGTGTGCATCAGTGCAACACTTGCATGCAGCTCAGCAAAGCACCAGCGGAATCGCCGCTGAGCCTGTGGTCATGGCTGTCCAAACCATGGTCCAGGATCCACATACACTTTGCAGGTCCTTTCCTGGGAAGATGTTTTCAGTTGTGCTGGATGCATGTTCGAAGTGGATAGAGTGTATAATCATGTCATCCAGCACATCCACAGCTACCATTGAGAATCTCAGTCATGTTCGCTGATATCATTGTTAGCGACAACGGATCGTGCTTCACCAGTCAGGAGTTTCAAGAGCTCATGAAACTCAATGGTATCAAACATGTAAGGTCAGCACCATTCAAACCTTTATCCAATGGGCAAGCAGAACGTGCTGTCCAAATCATAAAGCATAGTATGAAGCGAGTAACCCAAAGGTCACTGCAGACCCACCTGTCATGCATACTGCTTAGTTACAGGACAAGACCACACATGCTTACTGGGGTCTCGCCTGCTGAACTAATGATGAAGAGAGGTCTTAAGATCAAGCTATCTCGTGTACACCCTGACTTGAATAATCATGTTGAATATAGAAGATAAAGTCAGCAAGGGTATCACGATCGTGCAGCTGTGTCACACAATATTTCTGTAAATGAATCTGTATATGTTCTCAATTATGGTCAGGGTCCCAAGTGGATCGCTGGTACTGTCATGGCCAAGGAGGGCAACAGAGTATTTATTGTCAAGCTCAAAAATGGTCAAACATGCAGGAAACATATGGATCAGACAAAGCTGTGGCACACAGATGAACCGGAACAGTCGGAGAAAGAGACAATCGAACATCAACCGACCTACCCTCAGTCATCAGAGGACTCAGTGGTCATCAGTGAATCGGGACTTTCAATCACTGACATGTTCAATGAAAATGGACTTTCAATCCGTGACATGGCGATTGCCACTCCCACCAGGTCAGCCACCCAGCCACCAGTCACAATAGACTCTGAACGCTCACCCAAGGCTGGAGGTGAACTGAGATGGTCAACCCGGGAGCGTAAAACACCGGACCGTCTCAATTTGTAAAAGACTGTTAATATCTCAGAGGGGGATATTGTCATGTACGTACTTTTGGGATCACTAGTCTCTAGATGGCATCACTGTTGGAGGCCATTGGGCTGCACGCAAGTGTGTGCAGCCAGTGTATAAAAGGCCAGCCATTTTGTATTTTAGTCATTTTGGGCCTTAATAAAGCAGAGCCAAGGTCATATCTCTTGGAAACATAGAAAATAGGTGCAGGAGTAGGACATTCGGCCCTTCGAGTCTGCACCACCATTCACCTCAGTACCCCTTTCCTGCTTTCTCTCCACACCCCTTGATCCCTTAAGCCGTAGCCGTAAGGGCTATATCTAACTCTGTCTTGAATATATCCAATGAACTGGCATCAACAACTCTCTGCGGTAGGGAATTCCAAGGTTCACAACTCTCTGAATGAAGATGTTTCTCCTCCTCTCAGTCCTAAATGGCTTACCCCTTATCCTTAGACTATGTCCCCTGGTTCTGGATTTCCCCAACATTGGGAACATTCTTCCTGCATCTAACCTGTCCAGTCCCATCACAATTTTATATGTTTCTATGAGATCCCCTCTTATTCTTCTAAACTCCAGTGGATACAAGCCCAGTCGATCCAGTCTCTCCTCATATGTCAGTCCTGCCATCCCGGGAATGAGTCTGGTGAACCTTCGCTGCACTCCCTCCATAGCAAGAACAGTTAAACAGTACTCAGTCTAACAGTTATTGCATACACAACACAGACAATGGTCTGGAATTTGCGGTAGTAATAATGACAAGGTTGTCAACGCTCGTCATTATTACTAAGTAAAACGGATAGCAACTTCTGGCATCTGCACAGTTAAACACACAAATCCGGAAGTTGTCAGATACGCTGCTTCTCCACAGGGTGCACTATGGTAGTCTTCGTCGATGAAGTCAACACAGAATCACTGATTTTGACGTGAACTTAAACTAATTACCCACTATACTTGCTGTAAAGAACAATGAAAAAAATGAAGCCTGGTTGAATCAGGAGTAACTGAGTTTTTAAACAGCCTAGGTAAGTCATAATTACCGCTGAACAACCTCTCTGGCCCTGAAAAATTAATTTTTTAAAGTGTGGATTCTCATTTCCTCAGAAGAAAATTTTAATGCCGCAGGTTTTTTAAAAAGATAAAGGTTTCTTTAAATTTGTTTTTTCTTATCTAAGTTTCTCCCTTAATCCCAAGTGTATGTTCCAATCTTTATTTTGCTTTCTATACAATGATTTAAGTGCAACTTATATTTCCTGCTCTTTACGGCCTACTTTGCCATCTGAGAATCTTTCTGATTGATCAGTTTCCCTGTTCACAGACCCAAATAGATCCCCTAGAAAAGGTGCCAAATTGAAATTGATGTCAGAAAACAGGAAGTTTGTGCTTTCGAGCCCGTTAAAACTTTGTGGCAGCATTTTTTGAGGTGAATGGCATTTTGCATTGAAAAATTGATTTAAGCAACATAAATAACATAGCAAAGTGGGAATTTAATGCCAAGATAAATTGAATTATTCAATAATTTGAATTAGTTGGCTTTGAAGAGCAGTAAACTCCTTTATGTAATAAAGTTTGTGAGGAATAAATGCAGATTAAAAGTATTTGTTACTATAATGCAAATGCATGTATTATTTGAGCACTGTTGCTGCAAAATAAGGCAAAACAAATAGTGTCCATGCAATTTCTTCAAATAAAGCTCTAAAGAGTAGCAGCTTTCAGCATTGCAAACCTTCTGCTCAACTTCCCCAGTACCCTGGTTTGGCTATAGATTCAATATTGATCACATCATAATGCAAATGAGATTGAAAGATCATTAAAGGATTTGTCCCAATTAAAGATGATTTGAAATAACATGTATTACATTGAGAGCGCTAAGGTGCCACAACATGTTATGTGACAATCAGGTATAATGTAAACAACTGAGAACCAATGTACAGTTGTGTTCGAACAAACGTGTACCTGTTTCTGTGCGCACTATGCTTAGGGACTACTATTGCTCCAATGCACAAAGATTATCTGCAGTTTAACTTCTCCACACCCCTCCCTCCTTACCTCCTCTTCACCCCCAGCCAGTGACTTACCAATACATGCTGTATGATGCTGTGTGAATCCAGGGGGACATTTGCAAGTAAATCCACCAATTGTGTTGACACAAAGGAACTGACAATTGTGCTGCTTTGTAGCACATTCATCCAGGTCTAAAAAAGAAATCAACAGCTTAATTCATAATGGAGGCAAAACGAACTCTGTTGTTACTACAGCTTTCCTTCCCAAAGCCCAAAGTATACATTAATGCTATGGTGACAATTTCATGACCTAATGGCCTAATGTTGATGGGGAGCAAGCAGAAGCCACTTGCACCCTGTTTTGCAATTACCATCTACAGGCCTAAAGGTCCTGTGGTTATTTGATTTACATGAAAGGTGGGTCATCAGTAAACACCACCTGCTTATGATTAAGCCATGCACCGTTGAAGCCAACTGAAACTTTTGTTACGACATAGACAAAATCATTTATTTTTCAAATAAATCTTAGAAGCAGTTCTAGAGCTCCAGTTCTTCATGTGCTACAACTGAGGGGGGCGGAGTAGAAACAAAGCTCCAGCCCATATATTCCACGCCGGACCAGATGTCTCTGCTTACCTTCACCATCGGTGGTAATCATGATTTAAGACAAACATTGTAAAATTCCAGATAGTGGTAAGTTTAAACCCTTAAGTTAATTAGTCGGACCGCCCAGTGGAAAATAGCCCAAGCAAATACACAGATTAATAGACCATGGACTAGATTTCCTCTTTTCACACCTACAGAATCAAAGTGGGACTTACGCCCACCTCCCCAATCTTTTCATAGCTCCAGCCCAGTTACGTGAGTTAGGGATCAGTAGACATTTATGGCAGGTGCCTGATGGTAATCTTACTAGTGGATTTTAGGGAAATTACAATGGCGCTGCAGTAAGACTCCTGCTGCAGCACCTTAAGTGACAGGTACACCGTTAAAAAGGAAAAGAGCTTTGAAGAAATCAAGTAATCGTCGCCTGAAGGCTTTGGCTACAAGACCCTCTTCCTCTATCAGGTCTTTTGGGGCTTTCACATTACTACCCCAGTACGTACTGACAGAGTTCTGGCAGGAGCTGTGGCAGGAAGAAAGAATTTAGGTTAGTGCGGTGAAGCAGTGGTAGGCCGCACTGCCCAATTTTGAGGCCCATATCTTCCGCTAACCCACCCATTTTTGGGTGGGATAGCAGGGGAAAATCCAGTCTCATATGTCTGTCAATCAGAATAGGAAGCTCGTAAAAATTAATTTCGATTAGAAAACTCTTGACAATAAAAATTACTGATCATAGAAATAAAGAAAGTAATTATTGTTAACAAGAGTTTTGTAGTAAAAGCATTTAGTCCTACATGGTGTATACTTACATAGAATAATACACCTTTTGGCTCAACTAGTCTGTAAATCTCAGCATTCTGAGGGGATCGCTCCCTCCACGACATGCCAGTCCACAGCTCAATCCCCCCAACACCCCCTCCCCCTCCCACGACAACGTCTCGTGAAAGCGTAGATGTAGTAACACCTGCCCTTTTACCTCCTCCCTCCCTGCCATCCAGGGCCCCGAGCACTCCTTCTAGGTGAAACAATGATTTACTTATCAATTTAGCATACTGTATTTGCTGTTCACAATGTGGTCTCCTCTACATTGGGGAGACTAAACGCAGATTGGGTGATCACTTTACGGAACATCTCTGTTCAGTCCACAAGCATGACCCCGAGCTTCCAGTCGTCTGTCATTTTAATTCTCCGCCCTATTCCCACTTTCCAATTTTACGGACACTGTCAGTAATGATTCTGCTATTCCCATTTACACTTCCTCTAGACCCATCTTTTGTTTCTTTACCTGTCCCATTACCATCTCCTTTTGCCTCGCACCATCATCCTTTTTGTCATTTAATCTCTCCTGCCTTTCACCCCATCACAGACCTTCCCTTTTGTTCTTTCCTCCTCACTCCCTTTCCCTTCCTTTGTACTTGCTTAAAACCTGTTATATCGCTAACATTTTCGAGTCCTGATGAAAGGTCATCGACCTGAAATGTTAACTTTGTTTCTCTCTCACCAGATGCTGCCTTACCTGCTGAGTATTTCCAGCATTTTCTGTTTTTATCATCATCTGTGCTGGTGCTAATACTCCACACAAGTCTTCTCCCATTACATCTACATTTGCCTCAAACACTTTCTGCGGTGGCGAGATCCAATTTCTAACCACTATCTGAGTAAAGAAATGTCACCTTATTTCCCTATTGGATTTATTCGTAACATTCTCTCCACATCTATCCTGTCCAACCCATTCATAATTTTAAAGACCTCCAGGTTTTCTCTTTTCTAAAGAAAAATGGTCCAACCTGTTCAATCTTTCCTGATAGCTGTAATCTCTCAGTTCTGGTATAATCGTTTCTCCAGTGCTTCGATGTCCTTTTCATAGTATGGTGACCAGAACTGTGCACTAAATGCGGCCTGACCAGGGTCTTATACAAATTTAATATAACTTCACTACTTTTGAATTCTGTAACCAGAAATAAATCCCAGTTCTGTTAGAATTTTTAATTGTTTCCCTGACCGACAATGCTACTTTTAAATGATTTATTCACCTGTATCCCTAAATCCCTTTGCTCTTTTATCCCATTCAGTTTCTTGTTTTCTATGCTGTAGGTGATGCTTCTATTATTCTTACCAAAGTGCATCACCTCATATTTATTTCTGTTAAAGTTTTTGTCACTTAACTGTCCAATCTGCAAGTTTTCTAACGTCTTCTTGCATTGTGTTGCATTCTTCCTCCATGTTAGATATACCACACCGCCCCCTCCCACCCAGTTTGGTATCATATGCAATTTTGATATTAAGTTACCAAATTATTAATGTAAACTATGAATTTGCAATGGTCCCAGCACTGGAACTCTGCTTTCTACCCTCTTCTCTGCTTTCTATTCTTTAGCCAATTTGATATCTATTCAGTTATTTCAACCCTGAAAATAGCAATGTGGAATGAAAGGGGGAAGAAGCCCTGGGTCCAATGGACTGATTGCAGAATTTTATAAAGAAGTTTTTTTTATTTTTTATTAGAAATTTTAACTCCATTTCTCTTAGATGTCTTAAAGGAGATTAAACTTGAAGGAAGTCTATCCCCATCTATAAGGAGGTATCATAATCTTAGCTTATAAAAATAAAGGGAATAGACAGGATTTAAAGAATTTGAGGTCCATCCCATTACTGAATGTGGATTATAAGATCTTGGTGAGGAGGTGATGCCGCTGATAGTTTTGTCCTCTCAGTCCTATGGAGTCGTAGGCTGGGACATTACAGACATAGTGGCCTCAATCTGAGATGCATAGAGCTCATGGAAGAGAGTGGGAGGCTGATGTGCTAAAGATAGATCAAGAAAAACCTTTTGATAGGGTATCCCATGAGTTTTTATTTATAGATTTGGGAAAATTTTTACTCGAACAATTTCAGCTGTGTTATAGAACATGTTTAATTACAGGTTCTAAATAACTGGAGAAGAACATAAGAATTAGGAACAGGAGTAGGCCATCTATCCCCCATTCAATAAGATCATGGCTGATCTGGCCGTGGACTTGGCTCAACTTACCCGCCCGTTCCCCATAACCCTTAATTCCTTTATTGGTTAAAAATCTATCCATCTGTGATTTGAATACATTCAATGAGCTAACCTCAACTGCTTCCTTGGGCAGAGAATTCCACAGATTCACAACCCTCTGGGAGAAGAAATTCCTTCTCAACTCGGTTTTAAATTGGCTCCCCCGTATTTTGAGTTTGTGCCCCCTAGTTCTAGTCTCCCCGACCAGTGGAAACAACCTCTCTGCCTCTATCTTGTCTATCGCTTTCATTATTTTAAATGTTTCTATTAGATCACCCTCATCCTTCTGAACTCCCAACGAGTAAAGACCCAATCTACTCAATCTATCATCATAACGTAACCCCCTCATCTCCAGAATCAGCCTAGTGAATCATCTCTGTACCCCCTCCAAAGCTAGTATATATCCTTCCTTAAGTAAGGTGACCAAAACTGCACGCAGTACTCCAGGTGCGGCCTCACCAATACCCTGTACAGTTGCAGCAGGACCTCCCTGCTTTTGTACTCCATCCTTCTCGCAATGAAGGCCAACATTCCATTCGCCTTCCTGATTACCTGCTGCACCTGCAAACTAACTTTTTGGGATTCATGCACAAGGACCCCCAGGTCCCTCTGCACCGCAGCATGTTGTAATTTCTCCCCATTCAAATAATATTCCCTTTTACTGTTTTTTTTTCCAAGGTGGATGACCTCACATTTTCTGACATTGTATTCCATCTGCCAAACCTTAGCCCATTCGCTTAACCTATCTAAATCTCTTTGCAGCCTCTCTGCGTCCTCTACACAACCCGCTTTCCCACTAATCTTTGTGTCATCTTCAAATTTTGTTACACTACTGTCCCCTCTTCCAGGTCATCTATGTATATTGTAAACCGTTGTGGTCCCAGCACCGATCCCTGTGGCACACCACTAACCACCGATTTCCAACCTGAAAAGGACCCATTTATCCCGACTCTGCTTTCTGTTAGTTCGCCAATTCTCTATCCATGCTAATACATTTCCTCTGTACTTTAGTGTGTCTGCACATTACAAAGTGTCTGATAACAGCCTCTATAAATTACCACCTGAAACACCATCTGATATTGTTCGTGTTTTGTGATAACTTTGCTGTATTTTCTCCTAATTTTTCCTTGATGTCTTCATAATTTTAAAGACCCCATGGTCTTAACTTCTCTATTGCACTATGACTGAGAAACTGGGTCTCCTCATGCATGCCAAACCTCTTCCAATCTCAGTTTCAACTAGCTGTTGGAGGTCCAGGGAATGAATCCTGTCAATTTTTCTACCTCGTGGGGAAGCATCTGGCTTCATGTCCTCCCGGGATGACATGGCTAACCTCAGCAATTGATAAAGAAGTGACCATCTGAAATATGACGTGTTGATTCTCCAATGCAGCAGCCCTGCCATTAATATTCTTACTTGCTGTTTACATGTTAATTTTGAGTTTAACTATGCTTCATTGATAAATCAGTGTGCCTTTAAAATATTTAAACTGTGCTATTTAAATGAAATGAAGCAATAACAGTTACTGTTTTCAGTAGCTAAAACTGATTTGATTTATTATTCATTTCGATCAGCTGAAAATCAGTAATGAGAAAAATAATCTTTGGACCAGGATAGGTTATTTATGATGCAAGAATTTATTATATTCACCTTTGCAACTTTTTCCATTTTCCTGCAACAAGTATCCTCGAGGACATGCACACTGGTAGCTCCCATCTGTGTTCTTGCAGATGAAATTACAGGGTTTCGGTGCCTGTACACATTCATCAAGATCTAGCAATTGAGGAAAGTATAAGTGATAAACGTGCTGTTAAGTAGCATATATGTCATGGTTGTTATTAGAACATAGAAGGAAAATATTTTTGAAAAGTTTCAAAATTAGACTTGCAACTATTAAGAGATTTATAAGACAGTAAAATTATCCCAAATAAGTAAAATTTGAAGCAAAGTCCTACTGGGAACACACCCTGTATAAAAACTAATAATGGTACATATACAAGAGTTTGCCCAACAGATGCGATTTAAGGCTAGGATATCTATCAGATGCAAGGCAAATATTGACTTGTAAATAACTCAGCTTATCTTCCTCTCAAATGTCAACAATCCTAAGGGATAACACTTACCCAGTTTACTGCATCCATGTATGCAAATTATATGTAAGCAACTGTGCCAGATGAGAGTGAATTTTCAACTTTCAGCAGCTAGCATGTTCTACTTTACTCTGTTGTTCAACAACTTCGTCTTCCTCCACCTCTGTGCTACATGCCTTTGCTTGGTCCCATTACTAACTGTCCCAAAATAGTCAGTCAACCTCATACAATGACTTCTCTTCAGGTTTTCAATAGTCCTCTTGGGAATGCATCCTCAGACCTAGCCTATTCCTCATCTACATGCCTTCTCTCAGCAACATTATCTGTAGCCATTGGATTAGGCTTCCACATGCATGCTGGTGCCATCCACTTCATCATCATTATTAACTTCACAGCGACCAAACTACAAGCTGCTTAACTGACACCAAGTTGTGGTAATTCAGCAATTTCTCCGATTTAACACTGGCAAGACTGAAACCATTTTGTTTGACTCTACTAAAAGCTCCACACTCTATAACTCTATTCTATTTCCTTTCCTGGCTGCTTACTCAGGCTGAGCATTAAGGTTTCCTATTTGACGCTTAGCTGAGCTCAAAACCGCATATCCTATACATGACAGAGATGGCCAATTTCTACCTTTGTAATATTGCTAAACTCTGCCTTTACTTCCCGCCTCCTCATCACCATCACCGACAGGCTCGACTTCTCTTTGCCACTATGCTCCCTCTCCTGCCAAAGCTCCACCATTCGTAAACTCCATCACCACATCCTATTCTCCTTACCCACCATCGCTGACTTTGGCAACTTTCAAGGCCTCCCCATCTTCTAACTTATTGAATTCAAAATCTTTGTTTTCATTCACAAATCTCACCATGGCCACACCTCTTTTAACCCTATGGGGTGGGGGGATCCTCAGCTTACATCCAAGGCCATAGTAAAGAGGATTGAATTATTTTCAGGCGAGGGCCTCATTTGAATTATACCAGCGAACTGCAGGCGTCAGATGGGCACTCCACTGCAGTTTGGCGGTTTCGGCCAGTGGAAAATCAGCTGGCTTCTGTATGGAACTGGCCGGCTGGTAGGATCTATTGGAGGGATGGGGGCGAGAATGGACCGGCAGTGGACCAGAAGATTGTTGTGGAGTTAAGAAGAGTATAAATGCTCCTGCTAGCCCCACAAAAATCTTAAAAAAATACATACCTCCACTGGTTAAGCAGCTTAATGCTCAGTACAATTATGACTAATATTGCCAGTCACATATTTCGCCCATTTGTACATTAAAATTGCTATTGGGATCCTACAGTAGCATAGAACCAGATTTGCAGATTTAAATAGCTTCCCGCCTGTTTTGTGCTAGAGTGCTGAGCACCTATTTTAAGGTCTGTCTGAATCAGGCGGGCAATTTTTCTCCGACAGTTGCACTTTCTTCAGGTGAAAATTGAGCAGCTAAACCCCCCCTCCCCCCCCATGTTGGGCCCAAGTTTCCACAAGAAAAAAAACGGGCGCCCCTCCGAGCTGGGCGCCCGTTTTTCGCGCCTAAAAAAATCCTCGGTAGTCTCCACCGACTTACAGGTCCTGTGGCACTCGGCGCAGCCGGCACGAGCTGTGGGGGGTGCGGAGCCAGGTCCCTGCGCTGAAAACAGTGCCGGGACCTCTGCACATGCGCGCTACAGTCGGCACGCAAGTGCAGTAGCTCCAGGCGCCGAACTGTGTGGGAGGGGCCCGAAGCACGCAGCCCCTAGCCCTGGCCCAATGGCCTCACTGGGGCTGCGTGAATGAGGCTCCTCCCACGGCCAGCTCCTGCTCCCCGCCCGACCAGACCCGACTCGCTCCCCCCCGCCGCCGACCAGACCCGACCCGACACCCGCTCCCCCCCGCCCCGACCGAGACCCGCTCCCCCTCCCCCCCCCACCGACCCGACACCCGCTCTCCACCCCCCCCCCCCGACACCCGCTCTCCCCCCCTGCCCCGACACCCGCTCTCCCCCCCCGCCCCGACCCGACACCCGCTCTCCACCCCCCCCCGACACCTGCTCTCCACCCCCCCCCCCCGACACCCGCTCTCCCCCCCCGCCCCGACACCCGCTCCCCCCCGCCCCGACAGAGACCCGAGACCTGCTCTCCCCCCCCCGCCCCGACCCGAGTCCCGCTCCCCCCCCCCGACCCCCGCTCCCCCACCCCCCCGACCCGACACCCGCTTCCCCCCCCCGACCCGACACCCACTCCCCCCCCCCCGACCCGACACCCGCTCCCCCTCCCCCCCCCTCTCTCTCCCTCCCCCTCCCCCCCCACCTCTCTCTCCCTCCCCCTCCCCCCCCCTCTCTCTCCCTCCCCTCTCCCTCTCTCTCGCTCAGCGGCACGAACAGCTGCAGAATTCTCCCTGGCTGAAGCACTTTCACACAGGTAGGAAGATGATTTATTTAATCTTTTCTTTGCTTATAAATGTTTATTCAGGTTGGATTTATTTGTATAATATTTGTATAAGTATAAATAAGGATTTATTGTCAAATTTACTGAGTTCCCTTCCACCCCCCACCTCATTCTGGGCACCTAACTTGTAACCTGCGCCTGATTTTTTAATGTGTAGAACAGGTTTTTTCAGTTCTACAAAAATCTTCACTGGCGCCATTCTACTTTAGTTTGGAGTACATTTTCACCGTGGAAACTTTCAAATCAGGCGTCAGTGGCCGGATACGCCCCCTTTTGAAGAAAAAATTCTGTTCTAAACTAGAACTGTTCTACCTGACTAGAACTGCAGAAAAAAAAAATGTGGAGAATTGCGATTTCTAAAATAGTCCGTTCTCCACCAGTTGCTCCTAAAAATCAGGCGCGAATCATGTGGAAACTTGGGCCCGTTGTTACTACTGCCTTCAGCCTCTCTGCAGTACACTCTGGAACTCTCTTCCCCAAATGGCTCTGCATTGCTGCTTCTCATCTTTAAAAGCTTCCTCTAAAACAATATTCTTCGTTACCACCTTTAATTTTTCTCCTACTGTTCCTGTCACATGTCTCTCCTGGGGACATTAACTACGTAACGAAGCTACATAAATACGTACACTTTGTGCGCTTGAAAATAATCGAACTTGTAAAATTAAACCTGTATGCATTCTTTACAAATTAGCTGAACCATTAAAAATGTTTGGTTCCCTACTGTTAGGTAACATCAGGTTTAACATTGTTCAAAAATGAATGGTTAGAATTTGCCACATGCATTGATTAAGTTGCTGATTGCTTGCATCCATTAACCTATCCTTGTAACTTTGTATGATCTATATCCTTGTACCTACAAAACTTTTTAAAATACTTGCCTACACATGATATGCCAGCGAGGTCTGTGGTGTAACCAGTCTTGCATAGACATCGATATGATCCTACAGTATTAATACACTGTCCATTCTGACACAGATTTCCAAGAACTCGACATTCATCAATATCTGAAACAAAATAAAATATTGTTTAAAGATACTCCAGATATCATAAAACTGGGCTTAAGTCACAACATAGTTTGCTCCTTTTTCTTCTGAAGGTGCTGATTTTATGATGTGGTAGAGTTCCAGTAGCACAGCTGCCTTCATCTTACCTTGCCTAATTGGTCATTCCACCTGTGTGTGTCCCAGACTATGAAGTGTGCCAAGCCCAATCCTATCTTCACCTAATGTCCACATATGTAAAGGGGACGGGGGTGTCACTGCATAGCAATCTGAAGTTGGAACTCTCCTTTGCTGGGATGATGAGATCAAATGTAACGCCTTATAACACTCTGCTGCCAAGAACATATAACTCAGCGCAGACCAAGGAATGAACCAGTGACCATCCGAATCAGTATCGCAAGCACTCACACGTGTTTTTATTTTTATCTAGATACACACATTTGTGCAATATACAAAAGTCTAAATATTATCATTTAAAACAAACCGTATAATAGTATGTCTAGTATAATCATTTGGTATAGTAGCAAGAGTGAATGTCTATTGAGAGTTTACATTTACATGACTGGAATTTGGGAGTGCTGCTGTCTATACTTAAAGGACGTGGCAGCCTCTTAAAGCAGAGCAGTGGCAGAGGTAGTAACATTGTTTCTTTGCAATATGAACTTGAGCAGCAAAAGTAAACTAAAGGGAATGTCACAGGCGAATAACTTCAGATTCTGTAATAGATTAGCAGTCCTGCTGCACGAAGTATGTTCAAGGAGGACTGTCCTGTTGGTTACTCCAGAGCACATACCCCAAAGTATACCTGTGAGAAGTGCCTGGGAGCAGGTTGCCACAAGAATTAATGGAGTCTCCAGAACCTGAATTCAAATGAGGAAGGTAGTATTAGACTTGAAGACCGCAATGGCAAGATGACCCAAAAATGCTATTTTCCAAGTGGCTGTGTGGTTATGTATCATAATTCATCTAGATTTTCAAAAGGCCTTTGATAAGGTGCCCCATAATAAGAGTGATAAACAAGGTCAGCGAATGTGGAGTCAGGGGACAAGCAGCAGAATGAGATAGCTAGCTGGCTTCAAGACTGAAAGCAGAGAGTACTTATTACTTAGAGGATGAGTGTCTAGGTGGGATAGAGGAACAAACGGATCTCGGAGTACAAATACACAAATCACTAAAAGTTGCGACACGGGTTAGCAAGGCCATAAAAAAAGCAAACCAAGCATAGGGTTTATTTCTAGAGGTATAGAATTGAAAAGAAGGGAAGTTATGCTAAACCTTGGTTAGACCACACTTAAGAGTACTGCATACAGTTCTGGTTGCAATATTATAAAAAGAATATAGAGGCACTGGATGGGGTGCAGAGAAGATTTACAAAGATAATATCAGAAATGCGAGGGTATACATATCAGAAAAATATGAACAGGCTGGGTCTCTACTCTTGAAAAATGAAGGCCGAGGGTGACCTAATAGAGGCCTTTAAAATTATGAAAGGTTTTAATAGAGTAAATACAGAGTGAATGTTTCCACTTGTGGAGAAGAGCGTAAGTAGAGGCCATCAATACAAGATAGTTACTAACAAACCCAATAGGAATTCAGAAAAACTTCTTAACCCAAAGAGTGGTAATTGTAGAACTCGTTACCACAGGGAATGGTTGAAGCGAATAGTTCAGATGCATTTAAGGGGAGGCTAGACAAGCACATGAGGGAGAAAGAAATAGAGGGTTATGCTGATATATTTGGATGAGGAAAGATGAGAGGAGGCTCGAGTGGAGCATAACCGCCGGCATGGACTGGTTGGGCCGAATGGCTTGTTTCTGTGCCGTATATCCTTTGTAATTTACCCTGAGGATTTAGGTATGAGAAGCAATGAGCATGAGTGAGGAGCAGCAAGTGGGTGGAGGAGTAGGAATCTGATTTCTGAGGGCTAATTTTGATATCCTTCCTCAGCTGCTAAGGTTAGGATTTTGGACTTCACAGAACCTGTTTATAAAAGAAGATTGCTTCTGAGTAGGATTGGTCTACTGTAGCCATCTAGCTTGTTCTACTAGAACTACTGGGCCTGAAATTCCAGTCGAAGGTTTCTTTCGGATGAACACCTCCGACCGGAGAATTTTTACGAAATTACCTGGTGGTCCCAGGTTACCTGCGATTCCGGTGGGGAGGTTTTCTCTTCTCGCACTGCGGAGCGTTCTCCCGTCCTTGACATTCTGACGCAGAAGGTGCAGTCACGTGTGACTGCACAACCAATCAGGTAAAGTATTCTCATTAATAGCAATAAGAACTCCGTACCTATGAGTTCCTATTGTTGTTAATGAGAAAAAAACAAGCACACTAAACACAACATAAAAAATAAAAAACACTCCTCAGATAATTAAAATTAATTTAAATTAAAGTTAATAAATGCGTTAGAGAAAAAAATATTTTCCCGATTTAAAAAAAAAAGTTTTGCAATTAGGGTTTAAAATAAATGAACATTAGTGGGCAAAGTTTTTAACATTAAAATGTGTTTTCTAAATTTTATTTTTTTATGTTTTTTATATATTTTAAAATTCTGCTTTTACCAGGCGCAAGAGTTTTAAGGACATTCGCTGGGCAAGAGATGGGCAAATAGCGCAATCTTGCCCATGCAAATGTCGTTGTTGCCGAGATGCGTGTATGCGGAAAAGTAGGTTTTCAGTGCATGTGCGTTGTGCGGCGAAAACTAGCTTTTGCGATGCCTTCCCGACCAGGATTTCAGGCCCAATAAGTTCACCAGCTTAATCTCTACAGTCCGCTATGGAGTACGCGGCAACGCCAAGTAGATCTGCAGCAGAGCCCTAGTACCAGATGTCTTACGACCAGTGGGATTATCTCTCATGAATACTCAAATACTGCAACAGAGGTCTAAACTTCCAATCTACAATAGGCTATTTTTTGAACCTCAGTCTGTGAAAACAGTTCCCCTTCAACATTACATTTGGCTGTGTCTGGGCCTGTAGAAACGGTTACTTGAGTAATGGTGAGAGGAGTCAGTGCGCTTTTGAGGCCATCTGATCATCCTAGTATCCCTTCTTTGATCTTCTTATAGATCTAGTAAGAGGACATGCACTGAATCCAATCCCTGTCAAATTGAAGTAAAATGGAATTCAATAGTTTAGAGCCGTTCAGCTTTAAGAGAAACCTTGCAGCTAGGCCAGAATACAACTGACCTTTAATATCTAGCTTTAATGGCCATGCTGAGAGCACAGCTGGTGCGCATCATAAACTCCAAGATTTTGCACATTGGCCAATTTAGCCTTCATCTGCATAGTTTTTGAAGCTCAAATAAGGCTTTTGCACATTCTTTGCAAAAGCAGGCAATGTCGATGAACAGTGTCTATGATTTCTGATGCTGTGTTATTTGAGTGGGAATCCAGCGACCTGACCATCACCTCACTCACTCACTTCGTGCTGGAGGATCCGTTTCTGCTCGTGATCAAGAATTGAAATTGTTTGGGTTGAGATTACATATTTTCTCAAATATGAATAAACCTTTTGAAATGAATACGTGATGCCTTCTGTCTGTAAAATAACCCAGATATTCAGAACTGGCGTGATTTGAATAAACAAATGCTTAAATTTCCATAATACTGTGACACCCTTGTGAGCAAATGAGAGCATCATCTTTAGGAATTTAGAAGGGTTTCAGTTTACAGAAATATTGCATATATAGTAGCATCATGGGGATGTCAACTTGGGCAATTTGCCTTACTTCTTTCAAAATAAATTGCTTGCACCTACCTAGTGTGGGACTCTCCCACAATATGTTTATATTGGAACCTGCTGCACCACATAATTTCTAGCATTTGAGATTCTTAATGTGCAAATCAGTTGATTGTTTCTTGCTTGTAAGATTTACTTATGAGCATCTCTTTTATACTTTTACTATAGCTGATGGATTAAGTCAAATCCCATATCAATTTCCACACACTTATCAATTGTTGCTCTCAGATCTCTTTCCCAAGACACTTTGGTCACATTTGGGCAGTTATTATACAGTGCTATCACGAGGGATCATGAGACACCATAGTGGTTCAGAATCATTACCTGAATTATAATCATCAGATACAGGTAGGGTAACCCAGACAAAGATGCAGAAATATTACACGGCAGATACAATTTTTGTGCATAGGAAGGTAAATTCATTGATCCTGTGCTCCCAGCATGGAACCAAACTCAAAGGGAGCACGAGTTGGAGACAGGACTGCAACAGCACTGCACCCTTACTTTAACCTGCATTTCCTTTGAGTACGGCTACCACTAAGACTACAGGATCTGTAAATTCATCCTATGGTTCACACATTAACACTTTATGTAGTTTCAAAGTTGTATTTTTATGTTTCAAGTTTGCACATATAACTAGTTAAATGTTCCTTGAAACAAAATACAGCAGCATTGTTTGTTTTAAGACATTACTTTCTTCTACAATCACTAGGAAATTAGGGATCATGTATTTCTTTGTTAATACATAGCGCTGTGCCTGTGCCCATTAATAATAAACACAGTAAATGCACTCTCTGCAGGTATTTTTCTCCCTCTTTTTTGCTTCAATTTCCTCCATTTTCTTGTTTGTTCCCCTGTGGACATTTCTTGTAGCCTTTTCATCATATGTGTTATATGCACATTCTTTTAATGCCTGTTCACAGCGTCACTGACACAATTTTTGACAATATCTAAATATTTTTTCCTTTTCTATTAGCAGTTTGCAGGTCAGTAACCCATTAATTTATTTTCTGTGATGGTTTCTCCCTCAACTTATTTTCCTTATTAAAATTCTTGCTTATCTTTCAGTTTTCAGTTCTGACAATCGCTTACCCCAAAATGTTAACCTGCCTTCTCTCTCCACAGATGTTGATAAAACTGCTGTGTATCTCCAGCATTTGCAGTTTTTTTTTTACTTACTTCCCTCTTATTATTTGTTTGCGTAAAATACACATGAATTTATCAAGCAGATGAACTTTTAGTACAATAACTACGTGGCATGTTAAATAGTATTAACACCAACGGATTGAACACTGTGAAGAAATATATTGAAGTAGTTTTAACAAGAAAATAGTCTTTGCAAAACAGATATATAGAAATACATAGCATACATATAAGACTACATAGCAGTTACAACACAGAAACAGGTTATTCGGCGCAACCAGTCCATTTCGGTATTTACCCTCCATGGGAATATAGTTTTAAGCACTTTTATTTTCCCCTATTCTGACATCCTTCAACCCCTTTTTGTTCATCCATCTATCCATTCTAATTTTGAATGTTGACATAATTTCTTAAAGTCAACCTACCACTTTTTATTACAGTAAAGAGGAACCATACACATCAACAGCCAAATGTGAGGAATAACAATATCAGAAAAGCTTTGTTTGCAGTATTTGCTTATGCTTAAATCCTTTCATAGCCTTGCCCCTCCCCATCTCTGTAACCTCCTTCAGCCCGACACTTTCTGTTCCGGTCTCTTGTTCATTCCTCTCTCTTTGCCCCACCATTGGCAGCCATGCCTTCAGTCGCCCCAAGATCTGGAATTCCCTCTCTACCATCATCTTCTTTAAAAAAAACCCTCTTTAAAAGCCTCAGTGACTTCACCCCTGCTAATATCTCCTCTTTTGGATTGGCTTTTATTTTTCCTTACGTCCTGTGAAGCATCTTGGGACTTTTCTATTGCAAAGGCACTATATATAAATGAAAGTTGTTATTTTTGCTTTTTGCTCTAAATATATCAGAAAATACTTACAAACTCTTTCACACTTTAAAACTATCTTTACATGAAAGCACCATTGCTATGGATCATTATATTTATTTTATCATTCAATAAGACATATGAAGTGTATTATTATCTTAAAAATAAACATAAGAAAAAACAATGCAAGAAATTAGAGAGTATCCTTGATCAATAGGCAGCATAATTACCATTTCCATCTGTGCTGTAACCAGGTCCATGTGGACAGGTTTTCTTAAAGTTGCTTGTTCCTGGAAGTGAGCAGATTTCACATTGTGTGCCCCAGCCACGTCCACCATCACAGCAGCACTCTGATTTTGTAACAAGATTTCGGCTGCTGGAAGCCATCTGACACATAGTCTGTAGCACTTCCGTGAAACAAAAACCTTTGCGGTTGTCTGCAATAACTCAAATGTATCAGTATGCGATGGAATTATAAATTACATTACTTTAATACTGTAAATTGTTAAATCTACCAGCTATTTTCATCCACATCATTAGATTTATGATTGCATTGAGAGCTCGTAAAAAGGACACCATTCACTGTTGCTGCTTGCATTTCCCCAAGGAAATTATTACCAATATTGCATTTGAAATAGAAAGCAATAATTATTGAAATGGTTTGTGAATTTACAAAGCACTGTTTCCTTTAAAATTGCATATCAATATACAATCAATATCTATCATTTAGAAACTCACTTTCTTAGGTGAAAATATAATTTTTTTAAAACATTAATAGCTAATAATAATTAACTGTCATTCGCAGTGGCAAGAGGAGTGGACCTGGGATAAAACGATGAGTAGCAGCAGCAGCCGCACTGAGGCAGCAAAAGAGAGGCAGCATGAGGAACCTTCAAAACAGAAAAAAAATCAAGGAGTGACATCACAGGGCAACAGGTGGGTGATTGGTTGGTGAGTATTATAGTTATTTTAACCTCTAAGCTAGGGAAATAGGTTAAACTCAGAGCTAGGAAATTGGAACTTGCTATTACTTTACTGAATTAGTAACTTAAACTAGATAAACCAATTAATTAAACTAAAATAATTAATTGAAAAAATAATAATTAACTCATCAAATAAATAAAGAAGGTTAGATGATAGGCATGGCAGGCTGGTGGTGTGCCTTAACTGCAGCATGTGAGCATTTGTCAGACAAATTTGTAGACTGGTTGTTAGACAGGAAGCAAAGAGTAGGAGTAAATGGGGACTTTTCAGAATGGCAGGCAGTGACTAGTGGGGTACCGCAAGGTTCTGTGCTGGGGCCCCAGCTGTTTACACTGTACATTAATGATTTAGACGAGGGGATTAAATGTAGTATCTCCAAATTTGCGGATGACACTAAGTTGGGTGGCAGTGTGAGCTGCGAGGAGGATGCTGTGAGGCTGCAGAGCGACTTGGATAGGTTAGGTGAGTGGGCAAATGCATGGCAGATGAAGTATAATGTGGTAAAAACAGAGAGACAGACTATTATCTGAATGGTGACAGATTAGGAAAAGGGGAGGTGCAATGAGACCTGGGTGTCATGCTACATCAGTCATTGAAGGTTGGCATGCAGGTACAGCAGGCGGTTAAGAAAGCAAATGGCATGTTGGCCTTCATAGGGGATTTGAGTACAGGGGCAGGGAGGTGTTGCTACAGTTGTACAGGGCCTTGGTGAGGCCACACCTGGAGTATTGTGTACAGTTTTGGTCTCCTAACCTGAGGAAGGACATTCTTGCTATTGAGGGAGTGCAGCGAAGGTTCACCAGACTGATTCCCGGGATGACGGGACTGACCTATCAAGAAAGACTGGATCAACTGGGCTTGTATTCACTGGAGTTCAGAAGAATGAGAGGGGACCTCATAGAAACGTTTAAAATTCTGATGGGTTTAGACAGGTTAGATGCAGGAAGAATGTTCCCAATGTTGGGGAAGTCCAGAACCAGGGGTCACAGTCTAAGGATAAGGAGTAAGCCATTTAGGACCGAGATGAGGAGAAACTTCTTCACCCAGAGAATGGTGAACCTGTGGAATTCTCTACCACAGAAAGTTGTTGAGGCCAATTCACTAAATATATTCAAAAAGGAGTTAGATGAAGTCTTTACTACTAGTGGGATCAAGGGGTATGGCGAGAAAGCAGGAATGGGGTACTGAAGTTGCATGTTCAGCCATGAACTCATTGAATGGCGGTGCAGGCTAGAAGGGTCGAATGGCCTACTTCTGCACCTATTTTCTATGTTTCTATTTGTGGGAACCAGCAAGACCCAGAGGAAGCACTTTTGCAGTAAGTGGATTACATAGGATATGCAACACAGAAACAGGCCATTCGGCCCAACTGGTCCAGGCCGGCGATTATGCTCCACTCGGGCTTCCTCCCATTTTTCCTCATCTAAACCTATCAGCATAACCCTCTATTCCCTTCTCCCTCATATGCTTGTCTAGCCTCCCCTCGTATCTGCAGCTCAAGGAACTTCGACTTAGAGTTGTTGAGCTGGAGTCTGAAGTGCAGACATTGAAGAATTCAGGAAGGGGGAAAGAGTTCCTTGGACATTTGGTTCCAGAAGGCAGTCACAACCCTTAGATTAAGTAGTACTTTAGAGTTCATCAATGGTCAGGTACAGGAAGATGTGACCGCACATCAGGAGGTATAAGGACCCAGGATGTAGTGATGGAGGAGCCTCGGCCCTTGACATTGACAACCAGGTATGAGATACTAACTACCTGTGGGGATGAGAACAAGGACTGCAGGTAGATGAGCAAACTAACCATGGTGTAGGAGGCCATTCAAGTAAGGGAGCAAAAAGGATATGATAGTGGTAGGGGCAGTATAGGAGGGATAGATACTGTTCTCTGTAGCTGCAACCGGGAGTTCCAAAGGTTGTGTTGACTGCCTGGTGCCAGGGTAAAGGATGTCTCCTCACAGCTGGAGAAGAACTCTAAGTGGGAGGGGAAGGATCCAATTGTCCTGCCGAGAAAATTTGAGATGCTATGGTCGAAAGTAAAACGCAGAACCTCACAAGTAATAATCTCTGGGTTGTTATCTGAGCCATGTGCAAATTGGCATAGGGACAAACAGATTAGAAGGTTAAATGTGTGGTTCAAAGAATGGTGTGGGAGGCAGAGATTTCAATTCATGGGGCACTGGCACCAGTACTGGGGAAGGAGGGAGCTGTTCCATGGGGATGGGCTCCATTTAAACTGGGCTGGGACTAATGTCCTGGTGAACTGAATAACTAAGTAGATAGGGCTTTAAACTAATAAAGGCGGTGGGGGGGGGGGGGGGTGGGGGGGCGGGGTTGGGAGGATTCAGGAAAGGGTAAATCCAAAAGCAGTAAGAGAAATATCAAAGCTGCAGAGCAGAGTGGTGATCTGGGTAAAGATAAGCAGAGCGGATCATGAAGGGACTAAAGTGACATCAGGGAAAATAGAAAAATATTAAAGCTGTACGATATCTGAATGCACGGAGCAGTTGCAAGAAAATTGATGAATTAATAGCGCAGATAGAAATAAATGGGTTTGATTTAATAGCCATTACTGAGTCACGGTTGCAGAGTGACCAAGGTTGGGAATTAAATATTCTATGATATTTGACTTTTATAAGAGGCAGGCAGTATGGAAAAGGAGGTGTATCTCTGATAATAAAGGAGGGAATAGAGACAGTAGAGAGAAAGATCTTGGATCATAAAAAAACAAAATCAGTTTGGGTGGAGCTAAGAAACTATAAGGGGCAGAAACTGCTAGTGGGGGAAGTCTATCGTCCCCCTAACATGGTTGTAGTGTCAGGCAGAGTATAAATCAGGAAATTAGAGATGCATGTATCATGGGGGACTTTAACTTTCATATAGACTGGGAAAACCAAATTTGCAGAAATAGTGCAGAGGAAGAGTTCATGGAATGCATTAAAAATAGTTTTCTAGATCTGTATGTCAAGGAACCTACAAAAGAATTGGCTATTTTAGATCTAGTACTGTATAATGAGACAGGGTTAATTAATAATATTGTAGTAAAGGCCTCTGGGAAGCAGTGATCATAATATGATAGAATTTTATGTTGAGTTTGAGTGTGATTTAGTTAAGTCAGAAACTAGGGTCCTAAACCTTAACAAAGCAACTATGTAGATATGAGAGGTGAGTTGACTAAGGTAGGTTGGGAAACTAGATTAAAAGGTATGACAGTAGAAAAGCAATGACAAACATTAAAAATAATTCATAATTCGCAACGAATATACATTCCCTTAAGGACTAAAAACTTCTTGGGAAAAATGGTCCAACCGTGGCTAACAAGAGAAATTAAATGTAGTATTAGATTAAAGGAAGAGGCTTATAATGTTGCCAAAAAGAGTAGTAAACCTGAGGATTGGGAGGATTTTAGAATTCAGCAAAGGAGGAACAGGAAAATAGAATATGAGAGTAAACTAGCGAGAGACATAAAACAGACTTTAAAAGCTTCTATAGGTATGTAAAAAGGAAAAGATTAGCAAAAGTAAACGTGGGTCTGGGGAATAAGGAAATGGCAGAGAAATTAAAGAAATACTTTGTGTCTGTCTACAGACTAGTTAGCCTGACATCAGTAGTAGGGAAGTGCTAGAATCTATTATTAGGGATGTGGTAACAAGGCACTTAGAAAATAATACGATTGGGCAGAGTCAACACAGAAAGGGAAATCATATTTGACAAATCTGCTGGATGTTTTTGTGGTTGTAAGTAGCAGAATAGATAAGGGGGAACCAGTGGATGTGGTGTATTTGGATTATCAGAAGGCATTCAATAAGGAACCACAGAAGAGGTTATTAAACAAATTTAAGGTACATGGGATTGGGGGTAATATACCAACATGGATTGTGATTGGTTAATGGACAGAAAACAGGGAGTAGGAATAAATGGGTCATTTTCAAGTTGACAGGCTGTAACTGGTGGGATACTGCAAAGATCAGTGCTTGGTCCTCACAATCTATATTAATGATTTGGATAAGGGAACCAAATGTAATATATCCAAGTTTTGTGATGATACGAAGCTAGGTGGGAATAAGTTGTGAGGATGCAGCAAAGAGGCTTCAAGGAGATATAGGCAAGAACATGGCAAATGGAATATAATATGGAGAAATGTGAAGTTATCCACATTGGTAGGAAAAATAGAAAAGCACAGTATTTTTTTAAAATGGTGAGATTGGGAAATGTTGGTGTTCAGAGGGACCTGGGTGTCCTTATACATGAATCACCGAAAGTTAACATGTGGGTACAAACAAGCAATTAGGAAAGCAAATGTTGGCCTTTATTACAAGAGAATTTTGAGACTAAGAGTAAAGGTGTCTTATTGCAATTATATAGGGCCCTGGTGAGACCACACCTGGAGTATTGTGTACAGTTTTGATCTCCTTACCTAAGGAAGGATATATTTGCCTTAGAGGGAGTGCAACGAAGGTTCACCAGACTGATTTCTGGGATAGTGGAATTGTCCTATGAGGAGAGATTGAGTAGACTAGGTCTATATTCTCTAGCGTTTAGTAGAATGAGAGGTGATCTCATTGAAACATACAAAATTCTTAAAGGGCTTGACAGGGTAGATGTAGGGAGGATGTTTCCCCTGGCCGCAGAGACTAGAACCAGGGGACACAGTCTCAGAATAAGGAGTCGGCCATTCAGGACTGAGATGAGGAGAAATTTCTTCAATCAGAGGGTGGTGAATCTTTGGAATTCGCTACCCCAGAGGACTGTGGAGGCTCAGTTGTTGAGTATATTCAAGACAGAGATCGATAGATTTTTAGATATTAAGGGAATCAAGGGATATGAGGTTAGTGCAGGAAAGTGGAGAAGAGGTAGAAGATCAGCCATGATCTTAGTGAATGGCGGAACAGGCTCTATTAAAATTCCACTGCCACTAAAAATAATGATCCTTATCATTCAATAAAAAACAAGCTCACCAACACATTCAGTTTGCGTGGAAGTGGCTGAGAATCCTTCATTGCAATCACATCTGTAACTACCCGGGGTATTAATGCAGCGACCATTTTCACAAATGCCAGGTTTGGTGCGACATTCATTTTCATCTGTATAAAATGATAACACTTATTTAGTGTGGCATATTGCAAAAATGAACTCAAGTATGTTGCAAACTGAAGGGCAAGATATTTATAAAGACTTGTTTCGTTACCAATGCACCCATCATCATCTAGCTGGCGCACTAATCCAGGTGGGCAAATACACATGAAAGTTCCAATCAAGTTCTTGCAAATCATTCCTCTTGATGCACAACCATCAAGTTGCTCCTCACACTCATTCTGATCTGTAAAATGATGCAACAGTTGGTGGTTTTCATTAACATTACAAGCACTAATTAAAAAATACAAATACACAAGAGTAAAAGGAACCTCTGACTCAAGATATGAACTTGTATTGTGCTTGCTGTGAATCAGCCAGTTACTTACTACTTATGTGTCAGTTTGGGTCAGTTGGTAACATTCTTGACTGAGTCAGAAGGTTGTGAGTTTAAGATCAAATCCACAACTCAAGCACGCAATCTAGGCTGACAAAGAGAGATGGCTGCATTTTTGGAGTGTTATTCTTTGGATGGGATGCTAAACTAAAGTCCCATCTGCCTGTACAGGTGGACAGTGAAGTTCCACAGCACTATTCATAGATGAGCAGGTAGCTTTCTCGGTGTCCTGGCCAACATTCTTCCCATAATCAAAATAGATCTAAAAGCCATTTTTTGCTGTTTGTGGAATCTTATTGTGCTTAAAATGCCTGTAGTGTTTGATCACGTAACAAAAGGGCATTTGTTGCATATAAAATGCCTTGAAATAGATACGATAAAGTATTATATAAGTGCAAGTCTTTCTTTAACCTTCGTGGGTATGAAATAACCAATAATCACATTCTTAATCCCTTCTTAAATCAAAGGTGAGATTCTGGTAGTCTTCAAAAAAGAGAGATTACAAACTCAAATGCTAATTCCTGGCTAATTTTGTAAAACCTATAATCAAGTGACCTATCAATATTATTACACTGATAAAATAAGTTAAATCTAGAAACTAGAGTCATTTTTAGTACATAGTAGTAATTTGTAAATCCTGGGGTTAAATGGTTTGAGTTGCACTGACTTTAACCTCTTTGTTCAAATCCAGCACAGACTGACTTCACATTAGTAAATTAAGTCAATGGAAATAGAAATCAGGAGAGATGAAAAATGGGCTGTTGACTCGTTTTCACCCGTTTTACACTATTGCTCAAAGTCAGTATCTAACCCATGGGATGAAGTCTTGCCCTATGCCAACTATAAAGTGGGCATATCGCACAGCAAGGCCATCAAGATGATTTAAGTAGTAAATGGAAAAATTTGCACTGAAGCAGATGAACACAAAACAGTTCTTCTAAAGGTGTGGTTATGTCCCACATTTGGGACATAGAATAGACAGCTTTATTCTATATGAAATCCAAGCAATACCTGAGCTTGGTATTAACATAATGTTCAAAATGCAAAAGTATTTTACTTTCTACAGCATGATGAGCTCAAAAGAGAAAATGATCAAATATTAAAATGGAAATTCATACTCACCTCGGCACATTTTCCCATCTTGTCTGAGAACATAACCAGCAGGACATTTGCATTCATATGCTCCTATGGTATTAACACAGCGGAATGCACAAAGCAGAGGATTTTGTGCACATTCATTGATGTCTAGTAATGGATAGAAAAAACAAGAATAAAATATTTTTTTCCTTCACCATACACTAAAATGGGTTATAATTTACACTATCCAATTTATGTAGCATTTTTCCCCAGTTTACTCCCTATACCTCCTCCTTTCTGTTGAAGGTCTTGACTAACACTGGGGCATGGTTCCACAGGCACCTGCAGCTATCCAGTACGTAACCCAATATTTGACGATGGATAGTATTACAGCTGAACTCAACTCCATCCTCACCTCCTCTCTCGACATGTGCACTGGAGGTAACTGGGCAATGATCAAAAGTAGAAACCTTAACTAATGTTTCTGCTCTCTACCTCAGGGATGCCCACACATGTATTGTCCCGACTATTGTCCTGGCTTAGATCAATTAGGTCAAGTCATATCAGCGATTGCACTCAGGACCTTACTGATCTGTGTGACTCAGTGCCACATGTGCATTTACCCATTGGGCCACTGGAAAAACTTAGTTTTATAATTTGTGTGTGTAAATAAAATGGAAGAAAAAAGCTTACCTTCACAAGTCATCATTGGTCCTGGTTCAAAGCCATCTTCGCACGCACACTCAAACGCACCAATCACATTAGTACATGTCCCATTGCCGCAGGGATTACCGACAGAACATTCATCTGTATCTGTTGCATGGGGAATAAAACAGAAAAAGTAAAATCCCGATCTGAAATTCCTGGATCCCCACTCACCAGTCTGCTGCGGCCCTGACCTCATCCCGAATTAGAGGGACGGAGACATTTGCTTAAAAGGGCAGTCACTCACGCCATTTATGCCACTTCCTGTGTACAGATGGCTAGGAATTTTAAAGCAGCACTTTGTTGCTCCTTTGGGTGGGGTTATGGACAGCCCGCAGCAACTGGAGATCTTCAACTGCTATGACGAAACTGGGATTGTGGGCTCCATTTCTGCCAGGACGTCATCAAGGCATATGTCTCGTGTAGGTATACATTTTGTTGGGGTCAAAGGTGGCAGAATGTATGGGATTTCTGGCAGATGATTCCATATTGCCAGTACTGTCTGTTCTTTTATCAGCAAGGAAGTGGGGTAAACATAGGAAGTGCCTATCCCAACTTCTGGTAGAATTGTCCCCACTGATAAAAAGAGACAGGATTAACTAGAACTGGGTCCTTCCCAAAATTCCAGCAATCCTCCAGCACCTGGCTTGCACATTAGAGCACCCTCCCAGGCCCAGGAATTCAGAGCGTTACCACTTTAAAAAGAATGAAAATTGTATATTTATTGACAGTCTTTCTCCAGTGAGATCTCAGTTGTTGCTGTTTCCATAGTGCTTAGAGTTGGTAATGTAAATGATGCTGGAGGGAGGTGTAATTAGTTTCTATTACTGCAAATCATGGACCAGTTAGGAACTGGCTCTTACTTATAGGAAAGTGACATGTTAGAGAATATTAATTTCACCACTTGTTTTCTCTGCGTTTCAAGAGAACTCACCTACACAAGTGATTCCACTGTAATCGATATTGAAGCCAAATGGGCATTCGCAGCGAAAAGAACCATCAGTGTTGATGCACTGCCCATTTTTACATATTCCTGGGTCTATAGAACATTCATCCATATCTTTCATCAGGAAAAAAAAAAGTGGAAAAATGTTTATATTTCAACTATGCAATCCTTGGAAATATAATCTTGCTAATTATAACTGATTGACATTTAAAAAAAAATCTATAACTAATAATAATAACTTTTATTTATATAGCCCCTTTAACGTTATAAAATGTCCCGAGGCTCTTCACAGCAGTGTTACAAGACAAAACAGATACATTTGACACCGAGCCACAAAAGAATTAAGGCAGATGACCAAAAACTTGGTTAAAGAGGTAGGTTTTAAGGAGCGTCTTAAAGGAGGAAAGAGAGGTAGAGAGGTATGGGAGGGAGTTCCAGAGCTGAAGGCACGGCCACCGATGCAGGACATTCTGAAATGGGAGGGAGAACAGCCAGTTGTCGTGGTGCACATTGGTACCAACGACATAGGCAAAAAAAGGGATGAGGTCCTACGAAACGAATTTAAGGAGCTAGGAGCTAAATTAAAAAGTAGGACCTCAAAAGTAGTAATCTCGGGATTGCTACCAGTGCCACGTGATAGTCAGAGTAGGAATCGCAGGATAGCGCAGATGAATACGTGGCTTGAGCAGTGGTGCAGCAGGGAGGGATTCAAATTCCTGGGGCATTGGGACCGGTTCTGGGGGAGGTGGGACCAGTACAAACCGGACGGTCTGCACCTGGGCAGGACTGGAACCAATGTCCTAGGGGGAGTGTTTGCTAGTGCTGTTGGGGAGGATTTAAACTAATATGGCAGGGGGATGGGAACCAATGCAGGGAGACAGAGGGAAACAAAAAGGAGACAAAAGCAAAAGACAGAAAGGAGATGAGGAAAGGTGGAGGGCAGAGAAACCCAAGGCAAAAAACAAAAAGGGCCACTGTACAGCAAAATTCTAAAAGGACAAAGGGTGTTAATAAAACAAGCCTGAAGGCTTTGTGTCTGAATGCAAGGAGTATCCGCAATAAGGTGGATGAATTAATTGTGCAAATAGATGTTAACAAATATGATGTGATTGGGATTACGGAGACGTGGCTCCAGGATGATCAGGGCTGGGAACTCAACATTCAGGGGTATTCAACATTCAGGAAGGATAGAATAAAAGGAAAAGGAGGTGGGGTAGCATTGCTGGTTAAAGAGGAGATTAATGCAATAGTTAGGAAAGACATTAGCTTGGATGATGTGGAATCTATATGGGTAGAGCTGCAGAACACCAAAGGGCAAAAAACGTTAGTAGGAGTTGTGTACAGACCTCCAAACAGTAATAGGGATGTTGGGGAGGGCATCAAACAGGAAATTAGGGGTGCATGCAATAAAGGTGTAGCAGTTATAATGGGTGACTTTAATATGCACATAGATTGGGCTAGCCAAACTGGAAGCAATACGGTGGAGGAGGATTTCCTGGAGTGCATAAGGGATGGTTTTCTAGACCAATATGTTGAGGAACCAACTAGGGGGGAGGCCATCTTAGACTGGGTGTTGTGTAATGAGAGAGGATTAATTAGCAATCTCATTGTGCGAGGCCCCTTGGGGAAGAGTGACCATAATATGGTGGAATTCTGCATTAGGATGGAGAATGAAACAGTAATTTCAGAGACCATGGTCCAGAACTTAAAGAAGGGTAACTTTGAAGGTATGAGGCGTGAATTGGCTAGGATAGATTGGCGAATGATACTTAGGGGGTTGACTGTGGATGGGCAATGGCAGACATTTAGAGACCGCATGGATGAAGTACAACAATTGTACATTCCTGTCTGGCGTAAAAATAAAAAGGGGAAGGTGGCTCAACCGTGGCTATCTAGGGAAATCAGGGATAGTATTAAAGCCAAGGAAGTGGCATACAAATTGGCCAGAAATAGCAGCGAACCTGGGGACTGGGAGAAATTTAGAACTCAGCAGAGGAGGACAAAGGGTTTGATTAGGACAGGGAAAATGGAGTACGAGAAGAAGCTTGCAGGGAACATTAAGGCGGATTGCAAAAGTTTCTATAGGTATGTAAAGAGAAAAAGGTTGGTGAAGACAAACGTAGGTCCACTGCAGTCAGAATCAGGGGAAGTCATAACGGGGAACAAAGAAATGGCGGACCAATTGAACAAGTACTTTGGTTCGGTATTCACTAAGGAGGATACAAACAACCTTCCGGATATAAAAGGGGTCAGAGGGTCTAGTAAGGAGGGGGAACTGAGGGAAATCTTTATTAGTCGGGAAATTGTTTTGGGGAAATTGATGGGATTGAAGGCCGATAAATCCCCAGGGCCTGATGGATTGCATCCTAGAGTACTTAAGGAGGTGGCCTTGGAAATAGCGGATGCATTGACAGTCATTTTCCAACATTCCATTGACTCTGGATCAGTTCCTATGGAGTGGAGGGTAGCCAATGTAACCCCACTTTTTAAAAAAGGAGGGAGAGAGAAAACAGGGAATTATAGACCGGTCAGCCTGACCTCAGTAGTGGGTAAAATGATGGAATCAATTATTAAGGATGTCATAGCAGTGCATCTGGAAAATGGTGACATGATAGGTCCAAGTCAGCATGGATTTGTGAAAGGGAAATCATGCTTGACAAATCTTCTGGAATTTTTTGAGGATGTTTCCAGTAAAGTGGACAAAGGAGAACCAGTTGATGTGGTATATTTGGACTTTCAGAAGGCTTTCGACAAGGTCCCACACAAGAGATTAATGTGCAAAGTTAAAGCACATGGGATTGGGGGTAGTGTGCTGATGTGGATTGAGAACTGGTTGTCAGACAGGAAGCAAAGAGTAGGAGTAAACGGGTACTTTTCAGAATGGCAGGCAGTGACTAGTGGAGTGCCGCAAGGTTCTGTGCTGGGGCCCCAGCTGTTTACATTGTACATTAATGATTTAGACGAGGGGATTAAATGCAGTATCTCCAAATTTGCAGATGATACTAAGTTGGGTGGCAGTGTGAGCTGCGAGGAGGATGCTATTAGGCTGCAGAGTGACTTGGATAGGTTAGGTGAGTGGGCAAATGCATGGCAGATGAAGTATAATGTGGATAAATGTGAGGTTATCCACTTTGGTGGTAAAAACAGAGAGACAGACTATTATCTGAATGGTGACAGATTAGGAAAAGGGGAGGTGCAACGAGACCTGGGTGTCATGGTACATCAGTCATTGAAGGTTGGCATGCAGGTACAGCAGGCGGTTAAGAAAGCAAATGGCATGTTGGCCTTCATAGCGAGGGGATTTGAATACAGGGGCAGGGAGGTGTTGCTACAGTTGTACAGGGCCTTGGTGAGGCCACACCTGGAGTATTGTGTACAGTTTTGGTCTCCTAACTTGAGGAAGGACATTCTTGCTATTGAGGGAGTGCAGCGAAGGTTCACCAGACTGATTCCCGGGATGGCGGGACTGACCTATCAAGAAAGATTGGATCAACTGGGCTTGTATTCACTGGAGTTCAGAAGAATGAGAGGGGATCTCATAGAAACGTTTAAAATTCTGACGGGTTTAGACAGGTTAGATGCAGAAAGAATGTTCCCAATGTTGGGGAAGTCCAGAACCAGGGGTCACAGTCTGAGGATAAGGGGTAAGCCATTTAGGACCGAGATGAGGAGAAACTTCTTCACCCAGAGAGTGGTGAACCTGTGGAATTCTCTACCACAGAAAGTAGTTGAGGCCAATTCACTAAATATATTCAAAAGGGAGTTAGATGAAGTCCTTACTACTCGGGGGATCAAGGGTTATGGCGAGAAAGCAGGAAGGGGGTACTGAAGTTTCATGTTCAGCCATGAACTCATTGAATGGCGGTGCAGGCTAGAAGGGCTGAATGGCCTACTCCTGCACCTATTTTCTATGTTTCTATGTTTCTATGATGGTTGAGCAGTTATAATGAGGGATGTTCAAGAGGGCAGAATTTGAGGAGTGCAGACATCTTGTGGAGTTGTGAGGCTGAAAAAGATTACAGAGATAGGGAGGTGCAAGGCCATGGAGTGATTTGTAAACAAGGATGAGAATTTTGAAATCGAGGCGTTTAACCGGAAGCCAATGTAGGTCAGAAAGCACAGGCGTGATCGTGACTTGGTGTGAATTAGGACACGGGCTGCAGAGTTTTGGATGACCTCAAGTTTATGTAGTGTAGAATGTGGAAGGCCAGCCAGGAATGGGTTGGAGTAGTCAAGTCTAGAGGTAACAAAGGCAAGAATGAGGGTTTCAGCAGCAGAAGAGCTGAGGCAAGGGCGGAGGCGGGCAATGTTACGTAGGTGGATAAAGGCGGTTTTAGTTATGCAGGGGATATGTGGCTGGAAACTCAGTTCAGAGTCAAATCTGACACCAAGGTTGCGAACAGTCTTGTTCAACCTCAGTTTGATGCTAGGGAGAGGGATGGAGTCAGTGGTTAGGGAACGCAGTTTGTGGTGGGGACCAAAGATAATGGCTTTGGTCTTCCCAATATTAATGAGCAAAAGCCGAATATTACAAAGGTGTTACGACAGTGAAATCTGCCTATAGCAATCTTGGGCATAATGCAACTAGTTAAAATTAATTTTCTATGTAACTGATGGACTAACTTTGCTCTTATAGTGAAATTAACACTAGATTTACAATGACAATTTAAGAGCTAGTCTTCTATTGTTCAGCACACTGGAGTATCTTGCGCTGATTCAGGCGAATTGGTACTTTTAGCATACAAACCAAATCACTCAACTACTTTTTTTATGAATCAATTATTCTCTGTTATAGGAAATTCTCTCAGCACAACAACTTTTTTTCCCAGTCAGGTTTACAAGAATGAGAAGATGCAACTACTAATATTGAGAATGAAGCAGTTTCATTTTTAATGTGCGGCTTTCTGTAACTTATTACCTGTCTCTATTTCATCAAACTTCACTCAAGCAGGCAATTACTTTGATTCCATGGTAGATAAAAAAATTAAATCAGACCTTACCTACATGCAAACCAGCTCTATCAATTGTTGTTCCAGTAAAGCCACCAGGGCACAGTTTTCCAAATGCTTCTAGAATGGAATTGAAAAAGGTTAAATTAACTCAGTATTTTAAATAGAATTGTATCATCATCAAAGGCAGTGCATCGGAGTCGAAGACGACTTGCTTCCACATCAAAAATGAGTTCGCAGATGACTGTTAAGTCCAATGTGGGATCAACAGTCTCTGTCGCAAGTTGGACAGACGGTGGTTGAAAGTACGTTGTTTGAAGTGCCGTTTTTTTTTTAAGTACTTGGGTTGTCATGCGCTCCTTCCACCAAATGCGCTTGGTCTCTGCTTGCTTCCGGCAAAGAGACTCAAAGTGTTCGACGCCCTCACGGATTATTCTCTTACATTTTGAGCGATCTTGTACCAGTGATTCCCAGGTGTCTGTGGGGATGTTGAACTTCTTCAAAGGAAGCCTTGAGGCTGGGAATTACATACAATATATATTGGCCCAGAATTTATGGTTGGAGGCTTTGCACGGACGGATGCCTCCAACCCCAAAAATTTATACGAAAGTACCTGGTGGCCCGGGAGGTTCGGGGACTTCTGGTCCTGGGCCGCTACACGAAGGCCTTCGTAGAGGCCCACGTATCCCAGGAGCACATGGGTTTCGTACGCGTCACTGGGATCATGTGAACCAGCCCAACCCTATCAGAGTAGGGGTATTACAGTTGTATGGTACAACGTCTCAAATCCAGCAACCTCTGGACCGAGACCGTGCGATTTTTCCGGATTTCGGACAAGAAAATCAAGACCGTACGTATGCTACCGAGACAGACAAAGTACGAATGGTGGCGTGGATCAGGTCGGGTCGAGGGTCATTCAGCAAGGCTCGGAACATCGCACGCCATTTATTACATAGCGGTGAAGCCGATAACTAGTCCGGCCCGCCGGTTTACGGACAATAATTCCGGATTTTATTTTACTGATTATCAAATGGGATTCTCTCAAAAATGTCCAGTTTTCGGACAATTCTGATTTTCGGACAGCCGGATGAGAGACGTTGTATCTGTATCCGTATTTACAAGCACTGTAAGTATGAATGGAAATACCCACAGAAACACAGAAAATAACTAAAAAAAAATCACGTGTCAAATAAAAATGGAATTTAATTAATTATTTAAAACAAAGATTTAATTTTTTGAAAAATAAATGTACATATTTTAAAGGGTCTAAAAATAAACTTACCTTATTTACAAGGATTTTAACTGTTTAAATTATTTTTAATAATGTATTTTTCTGTACTTTAAAAGTCTCATGCTGATAAAAACCGGCTTTTATCAGTCGTAAGAATTTGAAGGACATTCACTGGGCAGGAGTTGGGCAAATAGCCCAACTCTCCTCCCGCGGAGGCCCTTTAGTTTCGGAGGCGTGTGATCTGTCAAGAGAATTCATGACAAATCTCAAGTTCCAGGTTTAGGTGCGTGCACTTGGCATACCTAAACTTGGAACTTGTGGGGACCCCACGGGCATGTGCACAACTCGTACGCGCCCATGGGAGCGCGAATTCAGGCCCATATAATTGAAAAGAAATTGGAAGTGCATTAGAAGTATCTAGCTATTTGTATGTTTTAATTGCTGATAAATTAATTGGTACTGTGTATTCCAATTATAGTAGACACTAAGATTGTCCATACTATTGTGAAAAGGGAGCAAAAAATGGAAAACCCAACCATACATGTTCCAGGTAATTCTTACTGCTTTGGTTATTGAGGATAGAAATTGTTGAGACATTTCAGGAACATTCTAGATTATTTTGACAAATTTCAGACAGAGCCTTTTGTTTTAATGACTCTGATGCTAATCACTATCCCATTAAAGCGCTACCTGTCAATCACTGCTTCTGCTGCTCCAGATGTGAAATTCCACTTACAACTAAGCTAGGCATCTTTTTTAACGTAGTGAATCACAGATCCCTGTCCTCCATTGTGCCTTGATTGGAATGGCAGCAGAATGTAAAATAAAGGGAGAATTGGTACATGGAGGTCACAGGTCTCTAATTGAGCACTGAAATAAAAACAGAAAACGCTGCAAATACACAGCAGGCCAGTCAGCATCTGTAAAGAGAAATGGCAGATAATGACACTTCAAGTGTGTGCTTCACCACACCCACATGATTGAAGGTACACATCTGAAGCATAATAATCCGTCTTGTCTATTTACAGACACTGACTTATTTAATGTGTATTGCTCGCATTTCATTTTCTTATTTGAGTACCGTTCCCCTCTTTACGCATTGGCATAAGCCCAGGTTTACCGATCGCCATTACATCACTAAAGGTAACCTATTTATTTTCTGAAGTCAGAATAATGCTGATTGCATAGTATAAAGGCCAAAATATAATAGACATATGAGTTTATCATGGTCAGTCCATTATAAACAATGTGTGTGTGAATACATGGAAATATCTCTAACATTGCATTTTCTACGGAAAAAATAGAAATTGAGTCAAATTTTCCAATAAAAAATATTTCTTTCTGTCTTGACAGTTAAATTTTCCTCGCTTTAAGATTAAATAAATGACACAAATACAGTTCTGCTCAGTACAAGGATGGAAGCGTTTGGTTGAAAACTTAACATAAGGAATATCTTCATCAGTGTACCTTAAGGAACAGATTAATGCTGATTAATCTGTTGAAGTATTTACAAGGGAATAGACATATTGACTGCAGTGAGTGAAATATTGACTGTAGGGCATCGAAGTACTGGATGGTGGAAATAGTATAATTTACTTTGGCAGGAAACAGATGTGTACGGTACAATACTAAAGCCTAGAAATTAAGTAGTGTGATATTATCATGCAAATGCTTATTTATCATTTTAATGGAGGTATGTATTTAAAATACATAGGTTTTGCTTCCATTGAAATAGCAGCGAAAACATTTATATTATTGGCCCGGATTTTGCATTCCCCACGATGGCGTACGCTGTAAGCCTTGTAAAAGGCCCTGCAATTTCTGGGTTTCCACATGCACGAAAACCCAGAACATGCGATCTGTCAAGATTTCCTTGACAGATCATCCTTACCGACCCAAAGATTACTTTCACTGGGACAGAGTTGGGCTATTTGCCAAATACTGCTCAGCAAATGCCAACGAAACCCTTATGCCTGGTAAAAGCAGGCATAGGGCCTGCTTTTACATTTCCGGGTTATATAAATCTTAATAAAACAAATCATGCACAAAAATTTAAAATTAGTTTATATAAATTTTGGCCCAAATTAAAATGTTTAAAATAATTTAAAAAAAAAATTAAACTTTTATTGTAAATGCTTTATTGAAGGGACGTTTAATTAAATTTGAAAATGGGAGCATTTATTTTTATTCCAGTTGTATAAACAATTTAATTATTGTTTGGGGATTCTGTTAGTAAATGAATCTCCATCATCATCATAAGCAGTCCCTCGGAATCGGAAGACTTGCTTCCACTCATGAAGTGAGTTCTTTGGTGGCTGAACAATCCAATACGAGAGCCACAGACTCTGTCACAGGTGGGACAGATAGTCGTTGAGGGAAGGGGTGGGTGGGACTGGTTTGCTGCACGCTCTTTCTCCACTTAGGGCGGTCTTTGGCCAAGGACTCCCAGGTGTCAGTGGGGATGTCGCACTTTGTCAGGGAGGCTTTGAAAGTGTCCTTGTAACGTTTCCACTGCCCACCTTTGGCTCGTTTGCCGTGAAGGAGCTCCGCATAGAGCACTTGCTTTGGGAATCTTGTGTCTGGCATGCGGACTATGTGGCCTGCCCAGCGGGTGATCGAGTGTGGTCAGTGCTTCAATGCTGGGGATGTTAGTCTGGACGAGGACGCTGATGTTGGTGCGCCTGTCCTCCCAGGGGATTTGTAGGATAGAAACATAGAAAATAGGTGCAGGGGTAGGCCATTCGGCCCTTCGAGCCTGCAAAGTCATTCAATGAGTTCATGGCTGAACATGCAACTTCAGTACCCCATTCCTGCTTTCTCGCCATACCCCTTGATCCCCCTAGTGGTAAGGACTACATCTAACTCCTTTTTGAATACATTTAGTGAGTTGGCCTCAACAACTTTCTGTGGCAGAGAATTCCACAGGTTCACCACTCTCTGGGTGAAGAAGTCTCTCCTCATCTCGGTCCTAAATGGCTTACCCCTTATCCTTGGACTGTGACCCCTGGTTCTGGACTTCCCCAACATTAATAAGAACATAAGAATTAGGAACAGGAGTAGGCCATCTAGCCCCTCGAGCCTGCTCCGCCATTCAACAAGATCATGGCTGATCTGGTCGTGGACTCAGCTCCACTTACCCGCCCGCTCCCCATAACCCTAAATTCCCTTATTGGTTAAAAATCTATCTATCTGTGACTTGAATACATTCAAGGAGCTAGCCTCAACTGCTTCCTTGGGCAGAGAATTCCACAGATTTACAACCCTCTGGGAGAAGAAATTCTTTCTCAACTCGGTTTTAAATTGGCTCCCCCGTATTTTGAGGCTGTGCCCCCTAGTTCTAGTCTCCCCGACCAGTGGAAACAACCTCTCTGCCTCTATCTTGTCTATCCCTTTCATTATTTAAATGTTTCTATAAGATCACCCCTCATCCTTCTGAACTCCAACGAATAAAGACCCAGTCTAATCAATCTATCATCATAAGGTAACCCCCTCATCTCCGGAATCAGCCGAGTGAATCGTCTCTGTACCCACTCCAAAGCTAGTATATCCTTCCTTAAGTAAGGTGACCAAAGCTGCAGGCAGTACTCCAGGTGCGGCCTCACCAATACCCTATACAGTTGCAGCAGGACCTCCTTGCTTTTGTACTCCATCCCTCTCGCAATGAAGGCCAACATTCCATTCACCTTCCTGATTACCTGCTGCACCTGCAAACTAACTTTTTGGGATTCATGCACAAGGACCCTCAGGTCCCTCTGCACTGCAGCATGTTGTAATTTCTCCCCATTCAAATAATATTCCCTTTTACTGTTTTTTTTTTTGCATAGACATCGTTGGTGATATTTCTCCAGCGACTTGAGGTGTCTACTGTACATGGTCTATGTCTCTGAGCCATACAAGTGTGCGGGTATTACTATAGCCCTATAGACCATGAGCTTGGTGGCAGTTTTGAGGGCCTGGTCTTCAAACACACTTTTCCTCAGTTGGCCGAAGGCTGCAATGATGCACTGGAGGCAGTGTTGGATCTTGTCGTCGATGCCTGCTCTTGTTGATAGTGTTATGTATTTAACCCTTGGCAACCAGTATCACATCACCACCAGAGGGCCTACCTATTGGAGTCCCAAGGGATCCCAGCATCCCTTGGGAGCACTGTATAAAAGCAGGCCACCCACGCGGTACTTGCACCTGGAGTCTAATTAAAGGAGCTAAGGTCACACTTATTCATTGCTTACAGTACTCAGTTTCATCCTTTATTATGAGCATAACAATTGGCGATGAGATAACGAACAACCGTGCGAAAATGCAAAGAACAGTTGGTATCTTGGAGAAGTTCTCAGAAGGGAACGATTGGGAGGCCTTCATGGAGAGACTCGACCAATACTTCGTGGCCAACGAGCCGGAAGGGGACGAGAACGCTGCCAAACGAAGGGCGATCCTCCTTGCCATCTGTGGGACAACAACCTATGCCCTCATGAATTTTCTACCTCCGGTAAAACCAACAACCAAATCCTATGAAGAATTGTGTATGCTGGTCTGGGAGCACCTAAATTCTAAGGAAAGCGTTTTGATGGCGAGGTATCGGTTCTACACATGTCAACGGTCGGAGGGCCAGGAAGTGGCGAGCTATGTCGCCGAACTAAGGCGCCTTGCAGGACATTACGAATTTGATGGATCCCTTGAACAAATGCTAAGAGACTTTTTTGTGCTTGGCATTGGCCATGAGGTTATCCTTCGCAAACTATTGACTGTTGAAACTCTGAATCTGAGCAAAGCCATAACGATAACCCAGGCATTTATGTCCACCAGCGATAACACCAAACAAATTTCGCAGCATAAAGAGGTTTCGGCCAGTACTGTGCACAAAGTAACATCGTTTTCGAGCAGGAATATACATGGCAGAACATACACGTCGGTTGCTGTACAACCTCAGATGACCCAGAGGCTGCCATCAATCATTAATGCGAGGCAGTTAACACCCTGTTGTCGTTGTGGAGGTGATTATCGGGCCCATCAGTGCCGCTTCAAGCACGATGCGTGCGACGGCTGCAGAACAATGGGACACCTCCAGCAAATGTGCAGGCGAGCTGCAAACCCTGCAAACCACCACATTGCAAAGGAAGATTGATCCACGGTGGGTTAGGCTGAACTAGAGACTCGAACTGAGGAGGCAGAAGTGTATGGGGTACACACCTTCACCACGAAATATCCACCAATAATGTTAAAAGTTGAACTGAACGGAATTCCAGTATCCATGGCACTGGACATGGTTGTGAGTCAGTCCATAATGAGTCCATAAAGGCTTTCGACAGGCTGTGGTGCAACAAGGCACACAGGCCAAGCTCAGCCCCATTCACACCAAGCTAAGAACTTACACCAAAGAACTGATCCCTGTAATTGGCAGTGCAGAAGTCAAAGTCTCCTATGATGGAGCAGTGCACGAACGCCCACTATGGATCGTGCCAGGGGATGGCCCCACACTGTTTGGCAGAAGTTGGCTGGGAAAAATCCGCTAGAACTGGGGCGACATCCGAGCGCTTTCGTCCGTCGACGACGCCTCATGTGCCCAGGTTCTGAGCAGATTTCCATTGTTGTTCGAGCCAGGCATTGGAAGTTTCGCGGGGGCGAAAGTGCAGATCCATTCGGTTCCCAGTACACGACCCATCCACCACAAGACACGGGTGGTACCATATATGATGCGAGAGAAAGTGGAAATTGAGCTGGACAGGCTGCAGCGAGAAGGCATTATCGCGGCGGTGGAATTCAACGAGTGGGCCAGTCCGATTGTCCCGGTACTCAAAGGTGACGGCGCGGTCAGAATTTGTGGGGACTATAAAGTAACGATTAACCGTTTTTCGCTACAGGATCAATACCCGCTACCCAAGGCAGACAACCTATTTGTGACCCTGGCTGGAGGGAAGACATTCACCAAGTTGGACCTGACCTCGGCCTACATGATGCAGGAGCTGGAGGAATCACCTGCATCAACACGCACAAAGGTCTGTTCACCTATAACAGATGCCCGTTCGGGATTCGGTCGGCCGCGGCAATTTTCCAACGGAACATGGAGAGCCTGCTAAAGTCGGTTCCTTGCACCGTGGTTTTCCCAGGAGAACAGACTGGTCACAAGTCAGGACACCATCGAACACTTGAAGAATCTGGAAGAGGTTCTAAGTCAGCTAGATCGCGCGGGATTCGGGTTGAAACGCTCGAAGTGTGTTGTCCTGGTGCCAGAAGTCGAGTTCTTGGGAAGAAGAATCGCAGCAGATGGCATCAGACCCACTGACGCCAAGACGGAGGCCATCAAGAACGCGCTGAGACCACAGAATCTGACGGATCAGCGGTCATTCCTGGGACTCCTCAACTATTTCGTGCCCGGGCTAAGCACCTTGCTAGAACCCCTACATGTGCTACTGCGCAAGGGAGACGACTGGGTATGGGGGAATTCACAAGAGGCTGCCTTTGAGAAAGCCAGAAATCTGTTATGTTCAAACAAACTGCTTGTTCTGTATAACCCATGTAAATGATTAGTGCTAGCTTGCGATGCGTCGTCATATGGGGTTGGGTATGTGTTACAACAGGCTAACGAATCTGGGATTTTGCAACCGGTCGCTTATGCATCCAGGAGTCTGTCCAAAGCCGAAAGGGCCTACAGCATTTATGAAAAAGCAGCTCTAGCGTGCGTTTACGGGGTAAAAAAAATTGCACCAGTATTTGTTTGGTCACAAGGTTGAGCTTGAAACTGAACACAAGCCGCTCATATCGCTATTCTCAGAGCAAAGAGACTAACACCAATGCCTCTGCCCGCATCCAAAGATAGGCGCTCACGCTGTCGGCATACAACTATGTAATCCGCCACAGACTGGGCACAGAGAACTGCGCTGATGCTCTCAGTCGACTACTATTGCCCACCACCGAGGTGGAAATGGCACAGCCTGCAGACTTGCTCATGGTGATGGATGCATTCGAAAACGAAAAGTCACCCGTTATGGCCCGTCAGATCAGGACCTGGACTAGCCAGGATCCTTTCCTGTCCCTGGTAAAAAACTGTGTCCTCCATGGGAGCTGGTCCAGCGTCCCAGCGGAGATGCAGGAAGAGATTAAGACGTTCCACAGGCGCAAAGACGAAATGTCCTTGCTGACGGGCTGTCTTTTGTGGGGTAATCGTGTGATCTTGCCCAAGAAAGGCAGAGAAATGTTTATACGTGACCTACACAGCACCCACCCAGGCATTGTAGTGATGAAAACCACAGCCAGATCCCATATGTGGTGGCCCGGCATCTACTCAGATGCAGAGTCATGCGTAAACCAGTGCAACACTTACACTCAACTGAGCAATGCACCCAGAGAGGCACCGCTAAGTTTGTGGTCGTAGCCCTTCAAACCGTGGTCTAGGATCCACGTTGACTATGCGGGCCTATTTCTAGGCAAAATGTTCTTGGTTGTCGTGGATGCTTATTCAAAATGGATTGAATGTGTAATAATGTCTGTAAGCACTTCCACTGCCACCAATTGAAAGCCTATGAGCCATGTTTGCCACACACGGCCTGCCTGATGTCCTAGTCAGCGACAATGGGCCGTGTCTCACCAGTGCTGAATTCAAGGAATTCATGACCCGCAATGGGATCAAGCACGTCACATCTGCCCCGTTCAAGCCCGCATCCAACGGCCAGGCAGACCGGGCAATTCAGACCATCAAGCAAAGCTTGAAATGCGTGTCGGAAGGCTCCCTGCAGACCCGACTGTCCAGAGTTCTGCTCAGCTACCGCACCAGACCCCACTCGCTCATCTGGGTTCCCCCAGCTGAGCTGTTCATGAAAAGGGCACTCAAAACAAGGATCTCTCTTGTCCACCCTGATCTCCATGATCACGTCGAGGGCAGGTGGCACCAACAAAGTATGTACCATGATCGTGCAAATTTGTCACGCGATATTGAGGTCAATGATCCTGTGTTTGTACTCAATTATGGACATGGTCCCAAATGGCTCGCTGGCACGGTCATAGTCAAAGAAGGGAGTAGGGTGTTTCAAGTCAAATTGGCCAATGGACTAACGTGCAGAAAGCACTTGGACCAAATCAAATTGCGGTTCACTAACAGCTACGAGCAACCCGAAGAGGACACCACCAACTTCGACCCTCCAACACACACACAAGTGGAAACCGACATCATGGTTGACTAGAAGCCGAACTCACCATCCCCAGCAGCCCGGCAACCCAGTGAAGAACCAACCAACTCACCCATACCTGCAAGTGTACCGAGACGATTGACAAGGGAGCAAAAAGCCCCAGATCGTCTCACCCTGTAAATAAGTGTATCATTGACTTTAAGAGGGTGATGTTATGTATTTAACCCTTGGCAACCTGTATCACACCACCACCAGAGGGCCTACCTGTTGGAGTCTCAAGGGATCCCAGCATTTCTTGGGAGCACTGTATATAAGCAGGCCACCCATGCGATACCTGCACTCTGGAGTTTAATTAAAGGAGCTAGGGTCACACTTACTCATTGCTTACAGTACTCAGTTTCATCCTTGATTATGAGCATAACAGATAAAAAGCTCCCGAGATATGGGAAGTGATCCACGGTATCCAGGGCCACGCCGTGGATCTTGATGACTGGGGGGCATTGCTTTGCAGTGAGGACAGGCTGGTGGAGAGCCTTTGTCTTACAGATGTTTAGCGTAAGGCCCATGCTTTCGTACGCCTCAGTAAATACTTCTCCATAAGCTTATTAGGAATCCTCCTTTCTGATTGGAGGGCCTGGCCCATGTGATTCTCGGGACACTTCCGAACCACCTGCGTCTCTGGGATCCATAGGCCTTTATGCAGGTGTACGCCTGCTGACCCAGGATCCAAAGACCCCGAAGCCCGGGAGCCTGAAGGTAGGTGTGGATTTAAAAAAAAAAATTGGGTCAGAAGCATACTCAAGAAAGTTAGAGGTTGGTCAGGTAGGAATCTTTTTCTTCCGAGTTCATGTTGGTTACTATTTACTTGGTTAACATAGTCTACTTCTGATAATTGATTTTCAGGTTATTATTATACAGATAAACCTCAAGTTTACACCTAAAAATTTATTCCATTATTTTGCTTATTGGTTTAAAGCTGCCTCATTTATTTATGTGGAAGAAATAAATGTGATGCATTGTTGAGAATATTAGTATGCATATTCAAAACTTCATCCGAGTGGTAATGTGCACATTTGTTACTTTGCATTGGGTCAATTGTGGATATATATTTATAGCACCATCATTTGGCTTACCGTCTGTTTTTTTGGGACAGATCTCACATGGGACGCCCCATCCTTCTCCTGGCATGAGGCTGCAACAACACGTTGTTTTTGTGATGTTCCTGTACTTGGGAGCAGTGCATACACTATTCTCAAATTTAGAGTAGCAAAAGCTCTCTCTGATATCTACAGATGAAATGGAAAATGAAAGTATTAGCATAAAATAAGTTATTTCTGTAACACTTCTTACAAAAGCATGCGACTCTCATGCTTGGGATTATGTTAAAATCACCGAGGACAGTTATTTGGACACAATGTTTTAAGCTACATTTAATAAAGTGGATAATAGTTTTTAAAACAAGATTTCTCGATGTGAAAAATGTCAGCATAAAGACATAAGTTTCAAACACGAACCATTTTAGTACTGAAAGTCCATTGCAACATTCACAATATACATATCTAACATCCACAAGGGTGCACATGTGTCATGGATTTTTTTTAACGTTTCACCTTCTTTGCATAGGCTATGCACTGACTTGCTGAAGAACTTAGTTTGTGTAGGTTAGAAAGGGAAATTTTTATTTCATCCTTCATTTGGGCTCTTTGCAACTAAAATGACAGCTACGTTGGTCAACCAGAATGGTACAGCAGGGGAGTTCCCGATGCGTTGAGTTTTATTACAGGTTGAATGGGGAGACTGGTGCTGAATGTGTCAGATCAGGCCTGCATCTTCATCTGTTTTCTCTACTGCTACTGACAGTAGTGCTACTGCGACAATCTGTCTGCATCTCAGTGAGCGGTGTTCTTTTTTGGCTTTCTTCTTCAGCAGCAATTTTGCTGGTGTATTGTCACAGGTTTTAGTAGAGCCTTTTTAGCAAGTTAGGGTCTTTCTGTTCCATGGGGTCCGTGTGGCTTGCAGAGGCCGTGAAAAATATACACTCAAAATCATTTAACACCTGAAATAGTGGTCTTAAGTGAATCAGGCATAATAAAGTACAATGTAAACTGTTTTAATAAAGAAAAGTAACTAAAACATGGCTTATTAAAAAAATCCTGAAAACTCTTGAGTGAGTCAATGTCTGTCCAGGAACATTCTTAAAAGAATATAGATGTCCTTTAGTTAAATTTGGAAACAATGTAAATAAGCAGCAGGTATAATAGGTCCAATTTCCCAATAAGCGCTCTCTGTGGGCGAGACTCGCTGTTGGGAATGGAATTTTGTGAAATCGGCCCTGATGCGTTAGCAATGGTCAAGTAGTCAGCAATAGTTCAAAAGGTCTGAGCCAAAACTTGTTGACAAATAACCTACCATGGGGAAGTGTTTTGAAAGTTAAATGAGTTGAAAAGCAAGCATTCCATAATTGATGAAAAAAATTCACTGGTAGATTGCTTGAACCAAAAAAAGGGAATTCTCTGCTTTGAGCCTTAGAAGAGGATTCCACTTCAACCTGTGTAGCTGTTGGTTTATCTAGCAGTTGTAGCTGTTGCTGGTGCTAGTGAAGTCTTAATTGGATAGTTCACTTAAGAGAGATCATCTGGAGAAGAGTGAAGGAGAATGTAAGAGGACGAAAAGGGCCTTGAACAGCAGAAATGTGTGAAGGATACTTAATGTGCAGGAAAAGAAAGTAGTTCAATAGTTTTCAAAATGTGAAAAATACAGCAACAGATGAAATTTGCTGACAAGTCAGGAGAGAAGAGGATTGTGTAAAAATCACTGAAGTTACAGACTCCAGGTGGAATCAGCAACACAAAAGATTGGTTTTAATGCTAAAGTGCTGGATTAAGATGATAAGATCTCAATTTAAATCAATATAATAAAGTTATTTCTGAAGCATATGACTGTAATTACCTCTTAAAAAGCCCCAAAAAATCATTTGAATCTAATACATGGGCATAATTTTGCTGAACTCGGCAGGTCTGTGGTGGGCTCCAACCCCGCTGCTGTCTCCATCCTGGCCTCTGAAATAAATTTCTCTTGATTGGGCTCGTTAAGCCCGCCCAGCAAGTTTGCTGGCCAATTAGAGGAAGCGGGTCTGGTGATGCCATTTGATGATGCGTCATCAGCCGGTTTGCTTAAAAGGGACCATGGCCAACTTTATTTTGATATTTGTGCTGTTGGTGTTCCACAGCATTGAGGTGCGTCAAACACCGACAAGCGCTGCACAGAAGTGCAGGGCTGTACCCAGGTTCACTCATGGCTCCCTCTATATGCTTATGGAGGGAGTCACAGCATGTAGGGAGGTCCTCTTCCCTTCCTATGGGCAGAACAGACCATCTCAGGAGATCAACAGAGCTTGGTTGCACATTGCAGAGGAGGGCACAAGCAGGGATGTGGCCAGGAGGGCCTGGGTGCAGTGCCGCAACATTTCAATGATCTCAGTAGATCTCCTCACATCCCCCATCACTCTGCTTCCCTATCCTACACCTGCACATCCTTATTCACACCAGCTTACCATGCATCTCCACCCATCCCTCTCTATCTACATTATCACATCCCCATCTCACTAGCCACCCCTCACACTCACCCTCATCCTAGTGTAGTCATACCAACTAACACACAAGGCACTTGTGTATTTTATGCAATGTTCACGTAAAGTTTCTGTTAATGTAGTGCCCAACACTGAAACCTTTATTTTAAACACTGCGTCTTGTGCAGATTTATATGCACCTTTGGAAGTGGCTTAATGAGTTGCAGTGAATGGTGAGACATAACGGTACCCCCTGCAATGGTGATGAGTGTGAAAGGAATGGTTTGGGCATTGTAGAAATGGTGTTGATGGTGCCAACCTGGTGTATCATGTGGCAGCCAGGGTGTGCAGCGTCTAGCGAAGTAAATCTGGCCATGGTGAGGTCATCCCTGGCCTCCCGGGCAGCAATGATGCCCTCTGTCCTGTGCAACATCAGGTGATTGCTGAGAAGGTTGGTGGTGTTGGGGATGATCCTGGTGGGATTCTGAGGACCAAGATGAGAGAATATAAAGGGCATCCATGCTGTTGGAATATATGGTAGGTGAAGTAGAGTCTAAGGATAAGGATAAGCCATTTAGGACCGAGATGAGGAGAAACTTCTTCACTCAGAGTTGTTAACCTGTGGAATTCTCTACCGCAGAGAGTTGTTGATGCCAGTTCGCTAGATATATTCAAGAGGGAGTTAGATATAGCCCTTATGGCTAAAGGGATCAAGGGGTATGGAGAGAAAGCAGGGAAGGGGTACTGAGGCGAATGATCAGCAATGATCTTATTGAATGGTGGTGCAGGCTCAAAGGGCCGAATGGCCTACTCCTGCACCTATTTTCTATGTTTCTAGAGATGGCAGAAGCGATCTGTCAATGGTGAGAGAGGTAATGAGGTCAGACTGGGTGGAGACTTGTGCAGCATGGTGAATCTGTTGTTGAAATGCAATGAGGAAGAGTTTGTGGCCGAGGGAAGGTATCTCTAAGGTGGGCTGCAGTGTGGACCCCGTGGGCAAGCTGTCAAATGCAGGTGGTGAGCTGAAATTAAATCATAAATGACTCTAAACACGCCACTATTGACCTGAATTGGGTCCCCCGCCGCTGCGTGTCCGGTCTGCTCAGCGCTGACGGACCCGACATCGGGGAAAGGCGCCCAACCCTCTGGGGGAACACTTTCCCACCTGACCCGATACCGATCGCGCCCATTGACCCCCTGGAAAATCCAGCCCCATGTTATATTGAACTGAACCTTGATATGTAATTTTGAACTAAACTGCTGTGTTGTGTTGACAGTGATACTATCTTGCTTGCGGTAGTTTAAAAAGTGAATTATTTTTAATATGCCATTGCGTCAGTGCAGTCCTTGGCAACTCGTGAAAGCTGTGGCTCAGTGGTAGCACTCTTGCCTCCAGAGACTTGTACATAAAAATCTAGGCTGACACTCCCAGTGCAGTACTGAGGGAGTGTTGCACTGTCGGAGACTTTAAACCGAGGCCTAGTCTGCTCTCAGGTCAACTTAAAGTTCCCATGGCACAATTTTGAGAAGAGCAGGAGAGTTATCCCCAGTGTCTTGGACAATATTTATTTCTCAACCATCGCCACTTAAACAGATTTTCTGGTCATTATCACATTACTGTTGTGGGAGATTGCTGTGTACAAATTGGCTGCCGTGTTTCCTACATTGCAACAGTGACTGCACTTCAAAAGTACTTCATTGGCTGTAAGTGCTTTGGGACGTCCTGAGGTCATGATAGTCATTCTTATCCTTTGGTAAATGATTCTTAGAGCAATGATTTATTGTAATCCTGTCAGCAGCTGAACAGAGCTTGATCTGTAATTTTAGTCTATGGCAGGTTTACACTGGAGGATTTATAGTGAACTGAATCCAGTATCCATATAAAACCCTGAATAAGTGTAAATTCTAATAGCTCTTTAAAAAAAATGACAGCACTTTTTTCAGAAGATTAGAAGTTAACTTGTAACAGTGTGCAGAAACATAAGTAGTGATTTCATAATCTAGCTTTCCCAGCAAGGAATGGTGCTTACAGGAAACACATCTGGGAAATTTTGACGAGCATCTGTGATTCTCTGTCCGCTAAAATTAATCGGTGGAAAGTCAGCAGGCTGTAAGCCCAAGATTTTACAAGCTACACGACCTGCAAGTACCAGTCCCATGGAGTGGTGGAGTGTACAACACGTGTAAACAAGAAGGAATTTGTCTTTACCTGGTACCTGTTCCCATTCCACAACACTAAAATACTTGAGACTGGAAACTCAGGGCTGAGAGAGAAATCAAATCAGTGTTCTACTATTCTGCGACAGTGCTCTATTATATTTCACAAAAATTGTTACATTTTTAATTCTGGTGTTGAGATCGTTGATTAGTAATGATGGATGATTATTACTACAGACTCACCAATGCACCTTTTTCCATTTAGTGATAGTACAGATCCTGGTGCACAGAGGCATATGTAGCTTCCTTCAGTATTACTACATGTGCCAGACACACACAATCCAGGGTCTGATGCGCATTCATCGATATCTGGAAAATTAAATGAGATACGATCATGCACAACAGAGCAACATAAATGTTTTACTTTGGGAGAACTTTGTAGTATGGTGAGTTTGGAACTCTTGTCCTGAAACTGTATGGCCCCGATATTTACAGGGAGGCGGCAGGGTTGCTGGTGAAGCCTAAAATGGCTGAAGAACCCGCGAAGGCTGGGGACGGGGAGGTGCTGTCAATCTTAATGGCAGGACCTATTATCATTTTATTTCTTCCATTTCCTGCTTAGCAGCTGGACAAATTGACAACCTGGCCGGCTGCTGGGCGGGAAACAGTGACAGGAGGCCGCAGCCGGGAACCTGGGGAGGATCGGTGATCGTGCCGGGAAGGAGGGAGAAAGACCATCGTGTTATGGAGAGGTCGCAATTGGGTGGGAGGCGTTCGTGGCATGGAGGTCGGCAATTGGGTGGGGGGGGGAGGCAATTGTGGGGATGGGGGATTGGCTGCCAATCGCAGGGGGGAGGGGTAGGGTGAAGGTGGAGAGAGAAGTGGCGATCGGTAGGGGAGAGGCCGAAGGATTCCGGAAAAGGCAGTTACCTTGTGAAACCAGCAGCTCCTGCTTCGCTTTCACTGCCAGGTTTCCCGAGCGCATGGAAACCTGTAAAATTTAATTCGGGCTCCCATTTGCACGGTGGGAACCCGATTTAAATATGTCAATGAATTGCTCTGCCTCTTTATGATGGAACACTCAAACAGCAACGGGGTGAGGTCCCATTGCCCATTTTTAACCCCTCTCCCACCCGGCAATATTGAGGTCCATGAGTTTGCCGCTGTCATAGAGTCTCGCTTGAGAAAACTGCAGATCGAGGAATTGAGCACAAAGGTTAGTGCATCTGATTCACTCCTGTTGAGTGAGACTCTGTAATTTCAGGGTAACATCTATGAGATATAGATTCAAATAAAGTCAAGACTGACGGTTTGCATGTCTCCACTTTCAGCTGGTTGTGAAGGACAATGGTGAAATATTTTTGGAGTGTTCTCAATTGTCCAAGGTTCATTCTATGCAATGCAACAGGTTGAGTTTGAATGTTGATTGTAAGGTCAGCCACACACTCAATTTCACTGAATTACTTTTTGGGTCATTTTCTGAAGAAGATTAATTACATTGAACAGACAAAGTGTACATCAACTGAAACATCTTTGCTGGTCTAAAGGGTCTGTACTCATTCTGTACTTTCTTTTTGTCAACCTAACTCAAGGTTAGGAAAACACAAACGTCAAACTGGTGAATTGCAGTAAGATACATGGTATAGGAAGCTTTATTTTTCCTCTAACTTGTATTAAACTTGACCTGGAGTGCTTGGTGCTAACGCCTGAATGGCAATGATGATCACAAATATTAATGGGAAAAATGAAAAGTATTTTAAAATGAAATTTGATACAAGTATTATGGGCCTGAAATTCCGACCCATACGCCGAAAACCGTCTTTTCCTATCTGTCAAGTTCTGGCTCGACAGATCGAACGCATCTCGGTAGCAAGGACACTCGCACGGGCAAGATTGGGCTATTTGCCCATCTCTTGCCCAGCGAATGTCCTTAAAACTCTTGCACCTGGTAAAAGCAGGCACGTAACCTACTTTTTAACCAGTGTAAGAGTTTTAAAACATATAAAAACATAAAAATAAAATTTTAAAACAAATTTTTATGTTAAAAATCCTGCTCACTAAGGTAAGTTTATTTTAAACCCTAATAATAAAATTTAGAAAAAAAATATTTTTGATTTTTTTTTTTAAAAACACATTTACTAACTTTAATTTAAATTAATTTTAATTATGTGAGGTGTTTTTTATTTTTTAATGTTTGTTTAGTGTGTGGTTTTTTCGCTAATAGCAATGAGAACTCATAGATACGGATTTCTCAATTTATTAATTCGAATACTGTACCTGATTGGTTGTGCAGTCACGTGATGTGCACCTTCTGCCTCCGAACGTTGAGGACTGGAACAGAAGGCCACCCCACTGGAATCGCAGGCACCTCGGGGACCATCAGGTAAATTCGTAAAAAATTCTCAGGTCGGAGGCGTTCGTCCGAAAGAAGGAATTTCAGGCCCAATATTTCAAGCTCAAATTTCTGCAACCTTATTAATTGGAGGGGCAGGGTACCATAGTAGGGTTGTGTCTTTCACTTTTGAGAGCTGGGTTCAAGTGCAGACTGGTTGAAAGTCTCCTCAGTCTGCTGAATGCACAGATCATATCTGCAAGAGTTTGAGGAATCACAATCCAGATCCTAATGGACAAAACACCATTTTGGGATAAATTGACAATCTTGCTTGAAGATATCACAGGATGACAGGTGGGAAAAATAGGGCAGTATGGAGTGAGAAATTTTGCTGCCGCAGAGTACAAGAAGCTTTACTCTGTATCTAGCTGTGCTGTAGGGAACCCGAGAGTGTTTGAGAGCGACAACGACTGCCTGAAATAGAAGTATGACCTAGAAATTGAGTGCAGGGATCTGTCCCTGTGCTGGAGTGGGTAGGCCCCCTTAGCACAACAAATATTGGACCTCTGGCCTCATTGACATGAGACTGGCGAGTTGCAGACACTTGCTGGGTGTCCCCAGGCAGCTCGCTGGCAAGTAAGATTTCAATTTCGGGTCGCTAAGTGACCAAGTAGCACTCCTCAGGTAGGTCCTGGGAGAGGAGTGATCGAGAAAGATGCTGAAGCAATCGGAAGGGAAAGGGACTTGAACGGGAGAAGGGGTAAAGCATCCGAGATGGGGGCGGGGGGGTAAAGAAGTGATGGTGATGGAAGGGGAGATCGGGAAGTTCCGAGTGGGGTCAGGCAACACGCAGCATTGCAGTGGACCTGATCCTCCCAGCTCCACATTCAGGTAAGAATTTTTTAAAGAAAACATACCTTTTGGTGATAGTCTCTGGCGGCCCTTTAAGGTTAGGACGGACGTAGACCATGTTTTCCTGAATGCAGTTGGCCTGGCACCTGCTATGTCCAAGGTAGCCCAATTTTGCAAAGGAGGTTTCAAACAGGTTTTAGCCTCCCCTTTTCAGGCATGGGTCATGAATGCCTCATTTTCGGCCTTTACCAATAAGGCAGACAGAGCACTTCTGGCTGTAATTTGTGCGCGCCCCCACCACCCATCACAGTAGATTGTATCTACTATGGTGGATGACAACTGTTTTGCGCCTGAAAAATGGGCATGGCACAATTACATTTCTAGGCCACTATCCCTCAGCTCGATCAACAATAAATAAAACCCCTTACCAATACACCTGTCATCAATCAGTGAGTATCCAGGAGGGCATATACATCTATAGGAGCCATCCAGGTTTTGACAGGTGCCTGGTGTACAAGGGCGTGGTACCGTCAAACATTCATTGACATCTGTTGAGGCAAAAGAGAAACAGCAAGAGAAATGTTAATATAGATCACGGAAATCCCATTAGCTACTAACATCTCAGTTTTTCTTGCTTAGTTCCATGACAAATTTCATCAATTCCTGTATGCAAGTTGGAATACCAGTACCTACATAGCAATTCTTTTAAATTAAAATTTTTTTAATATGCAGGTGAAATGTCCTACTCTACCTGCATGTAAACCAGCTGTTTGTCATATGTTTGGCATCTTTAAATAAAGAATTCCCCCAAATTAAATGAAGATGGGATAAAACATTTTACATTATTTTCAACACCATATATGTCATTTTGTTACATAAATACAACAGAACCTCAGTTACCTCAGCATTTTGGAAGTGGAAAGGTGTCTGTAAGTCTGAAATGACCAATTCTGAAGTAAATTTAACAAATTTGTAAAATTCAGCAGGCCCTACAGGATTTTTCATCCAGGCTACACTGACCTCTTTACCTGAATTGCTGATACTTCTGGCACAAAAAAGCTCTACTCTGTGAGTGCGAATGTGATAATTTCTAATATTATATTTCCATAAAACACTCCATCCTGACTTGGAAATATATTGCCGTTGCTGGGTCAAAATCCTGGAACTCCTCCCTAACAGCACTGTGGGAGCACCTTCATCACGCGGTTCAAGGCGACGGCTCAACACCACCTTCTCAAGGGCAATTAGGGATGGGCAATAAATGCGGCCTTGCCAGCGACAGCCACATCCCGGAACCAATAAAAAAATAACTACTCTTTAAAAGTACTTCATTGGCTGTAAAGCGCTTAGGGACGTCTTGAAGCTGTGAAAGATGCTATATAAATGCAAGTCTTTCTTTCTTCCAAAAATCAATGAATACGCAAGATGATTCCCATTTGAAGAAACTGCCAAGTATGGGAGTACATGGCTAAATCTTGGATTTTATCTGGGATGCATATTCTAGCCTGAAGATCTGCATAGGGTAAATTAGATATTCACTGAATCCATTCCTCTAGGAAGAGTGAGTTAAGGTTGTATCCTGTTATCTATCCCTTTCAGTACCTCTAATGATGGGTTAGATGATGTAGTAAGGGGTGGCATTGGAATGTCTGTTCTGGACATTTTTGAAAGAGTTAGGATACTCCTTTTTCCGCATAACACTGCTTATTGGCATGTCCAGTGCACTCTGCTCATCATCTTGAACATTGGGATAATCAGGAGGAGGTTGCCCCAACTGCAGTATTATGGCTTTGCGCAGCTCATTGGAGATTCTCAAAGGTAGTGATTGGAGGATAAAAGGAGCATCTGACCAAGTTGATTCATATCGGTACCTGGGAGTTGTGGCTTCCTTTGGCCATGTCCAAGATTCAGGGCCAAGTTGTAATGTAGTTTTGTGGAAATAAGGGGAGACCGTTAAAGGGATGGAGGACTCTGGCATACAACATGTCACTGATCACCCTATAGAGAAAATCGATCTCATGATGGGCACGCTTTTACTGGATTAAGCAGTTGATGATGAGTATATTTAGTATGTTACATTGGACTTTGATCTACAACATTAAGGTAGCTCGTAAGTTACGACCCATCCTGTGCAGCTCATCCACCTACTGAAGACAGTAAGGACATTCTGAGATTCGGAACAATAGCTGCAGGAAGACATTCCCTGCAGGTCAGGTATGAGAGCATGTGGTCTTATGTCAGGGGTTGAAACCTTCCATGACCAGAGATGCAAGAAGCTGCTGCTAAAGCATTGCCTCTCCATCTATTGGAGCGACTGTTCAATGGGTAAGGCGTAGGTCCAAGCTGCGATCAGGAAGATGGCAATGTATTTACATGTTTTATCATGAGGTTGTTCAGAAGTTCCTAGTACCAATTTCCTTCTAAGTGAGGGCACAAATCCACACTTGTTGGTTGTCTAATGGTCAACTACTGACTTTCAAGTGGCTCCAAGATGGAAAACCTAGTGATGGAAGGATGTGACCAAGTCAAGTCTCTGTTGATAATTAACTAGTCAGCCTGGCTTATTGAGGATAGACTTGTCACTGGTAATTGGCTCCAGGTTACGTTGTAAACCAATGTGTTAATGGATAGGTGGTCCAGACTGAACCAACAGTGAAAAGCTCATCACTGCTTTGTGCCAGTAAACTGTGCAGTTCTAGATGGTCAAACTCCAGCTGTATTTCAGTGCACACATGGGTTTCCAAAGCATTCACTCATGAGAAACTTAATGAGCATATGTAATTGTGGTTGTCCTTATCAGGAGACTGTATGCACTCCATATCAGATAACCAACAATACACGTTTGGATTTCTCAGCAGCTTGGTTTAGACTCTTTAAGCATGGTTCTGGGTTTCGATTTATGTCAGTCAACCGACTGGCCAAAAATAAAATTAATATAAAGGGTTGGATTTTCGGTTGGAGGCTTCTTAGGGCGCTAATGGCAAAGGGATGGTAAATTTGCCACCGGGAAATAGTTTGCGACGGCAGCCAACAAATTCGGTTGTTGCGCTCCAAAAGTGGAGTGGAGCACTAAGGTAGGCATTCCACATCTCTCTTGTGGAGCTAGGCCGGGATAGCAACTGAAAATCCATTGCTAAAGAGCTAGCTTCAGAGCGCCCTAAGAGAGACCTCCCTGGAAAAAAAAATCGGCATAAAAAACATTCCCAATATATTGCTCACCCCAAATAAAGATAAATCACAAAAATGAAACAAAAATAACCAATCACACCTCATGCAGTCTCTGACCGCCAGCTTACTCGGGTGGATTGGCTACGGGGTGCTACGGGGTCAGCGCAAAACAAATTTTGAGATCAGGACAATACCGGGGGTGTTGCACACCGGCATGACGCTTCCGGCCGGTACTGCTCAGTGCTGCGGCAAAATCGGCATGAAATTTCTCGGCGGGTCACTGGAAGCTGGCCGCCCGGACAGTAATCATTTCTAGACCCATTACCGTCCCTCCAGGGCGCTAACAGAGGTGCAATCAAAATGAAAATCCTGCCCAAAGTGTAGTATTGTACAATGCTCTAAAATTGATGAAGATTTGGAAAACATGTTCCTGTGACATAAAGTAGTGGCTTTTACAATGAAGTGTTCATAACTTTGAGGTTGTGGTACAGACATAAATTTGAAAGTGTTAGGTCAGGCTGTTTTACAATTTTTCCCTTTGATTTATTAAAGTTGCTTACCAACACAACTTCTTCTATCAGATGTAAGTTCATAGCCTTCATGGCAGAGGCACTGGAATGTTCCAATAGTATTAATGCACTGTCCATTTCTACAGAGAGCACCATTCAAGGTACTGCATTCATCGATATCTTAAAAAAAAATATGAAATTAGTCATATTCATAGTTTTAATATTTTGGTGTATTTTATGCTGTCTGCTTTAATGTGATAGCTGTATTATATTTTTAATGTTGAACACCTTTGCTCATTGGTAAAAATTCAACCTGATTTTCTACAAGTTAAAACAATTGAGATAATTCAGAGAGAATTATAAACTTGTGCCTGGTTGTATTTTTTGTGTCAAAATACAATAATATGACTATACTCGTGTAGATTTTTAAAAATATTGTACTGGTCCAGCAACCCAGAGGTTGTGAATTCAAATTCCACCATGGCAACTAAATTCAATCAGTCTAGTAATTCGTGGACTAGCTCGAGAAAACGTCATGGTATAGTAAACAATGCTCTGGTTGTGCAACTGGATTCTATTAATGCCACAATGGTCCAAATAAAGAAAACAATACTGAATACAGCACTAAGAACACAAACTAAAGCAATATATGCAGATATGTTCAGTATTTTTAAAAAGTTAAATAAAGTATGACCTCATGTCATCTACATTTCTACATCTATAGCTTTCTTTAAAGTCCTGTTTTATAATTAATATTAAGTTTACAGACTTTGTCCCTGATTTTGTTCAGGTAATCGACTGCTTTGTTTAGTCCTAATGCACAGGTTGGATAGGACTACAACATGAAAGTCTCAATTCTCTCACTGATTCTCCCTACAAGTGCAACTCCCTCTTAGGAGCACAGAATCCCTTATGTTTTTTTCTCAAAATAAAGTGGGGAAATCATTCTGAATAGAAAGGATTGGCCCTTGACTTTCCTTCATCTTTCAGAACCAGAAGTGACTGAAATAGTTGTGAGGTTTGATATGGAACAGTGAGATTTTTAATAAAGCATTTTAATTAGTTTTTTATTTGTTCAGAAGTGGATGTCTCAGGCAAGGCCAGCATTTATTGCCCATCCCAAATTGCCTTTGAGAACGTGGTGGTGAGCTGCCGCTTTAAACGGCTGCAGTCCATGTGGTGAAGGTATTCCCACAGTGCTGTTCGGAAGGGAATGCCAGGATTTTAATACAGCGACGATGAAGGAATGACAATATCCCCAAGTCAGGATGGTGTGTAACTTGGAGGGAAACTTGCAGGTGATGGTGCTCCCATGCGCCTGCTGCCCTTGTCCTTCTAGGTGGCAGAGGTTGCGGGTTTGGGTGATGCTGCCGAAGAAGCCTTGGCAAGTCACTGCAGTGCAGCCACTGTTGGTGGAGGGTGTGAATGTTTAGGTGGTGAATGGGGTGCCAATCAAGCGGGTTGCTTTGGGGAGTCAGGAGATGAGACACTCGCCGCAGAATACCCAGCCTCTGATCATCCATTCGGTCCTTCTGGCTGAAGATGGTTGTAAGTGCTTCAGCCTTACTTTTGAACGCAGTTGCTGGACTTCGCTATCATTAAGGATGGGAATGATCGTGAAGTGTCCTCCTCCAGTTAGTTATTTAATTGTCCATTAGTATTCATGATTGGATGTGGCAGGACTGAAGAGCTTTGAGCTAATCCGCTGGTTGTGGGATCGCTTACCTCTGTCTATAGTGTTATATATGTAAACCTGTAAATACCTTGTGTAACCATCAGGGAGCTTATCCCTTGGAGTCCCAAAGGATCCCACAATCCCTTGGGAGCACCTGTACTTAAGAAGGCCTCACAGGCTGGAGAGGCACTCTGGAGACCTGTAATAAAAGACTAAGGTCACACTTTACTTTGAGCTCACAGTATCTTGTCAGATTCTTTTTTCATACATAACAACTGGCGACGAGATACAGATGACGAACCCAACGATGCAGAGGACAGTGGGCATCCTGGAGAAATTTTCGGAGGGAGATGATTGGGAAACCTTTGTGGAGCGACTCAACTAATACTTCATGGCCAACGAGCTAGAAGGAGAAACGAACGCTGCCAAACGAAGGGCGATTCTCCTCACCGTTTATGGGGCACCAACGTATGGCCTCATGAAAAATCTGCTTGCTCCAGCAAAACCCAGAGAAATCATACGATGATTTGTGCACACTGGTCCGGAGGCATTTGAACCCGAAGGAAAGCGTTCTGATGGCGAGGTACTGGTTCTACACGTACAAAAAGTCTGAAGGCCAGGAAGTGGCAAACTATGTCGCCGAGCTAAGACGCCTTGGAGGACATTGCAAATTTGAAGGACATTTGGAGCACATGCTCAAGGACTTATTTGTACTTGGCATTGGCCATGAAATGATACTTCACAAACTTTTGACTGTAGAGACCCCAACCTTGAGTAAACCCATAGCAATAGCCCAGGCGTTCATTGCCACCAGTGACAATACCAAGCAAAATCCTCAGCACATGAGTGCTGCTACAAGTATTGTGAACAAAGTAATGTTGATTTCGAATCGCAACGTACAGGGCAGGCCTCACATGCCTGCAGCTGAACGTCCGCAGATGTCTGAGTCCACCATCAAGGGTGATGAATGCTAGACCATTAACACCTTGTTGGCGCTGCGGAGGTGATCATCGTTTCCATTCATGCTGCTTCAAAGGATGCGTTTGCGAGGGCTGTGGAACAATGAGACACCTCTAACGTATGTGCAGGCGAGCTGCAAACCCTGCTAATCCTGCAAACCACCATGTTGCAGAGGAGGACAGATCCACGGCGGATCATGACGAAACAGAGCCTTAGACCGAGGAGGCAGAGGTATATGGGTTGCACACATTTACCACAAAGTGTCCCCCGATAATGCTGAAGGTTGAATTAAATGGACTCCTGGTGTCAATGGAGCTGGACACGGGCGCAAGCAAGTCCATTATGAGCAAAATGACTTTCGGTAAATTGTGGTGCAGCAAGGCCTCAAGACCAGTCCCGACTCCCATTTGCACTAAACTGAACTTACACAAAGAAATTGATTCCCGTAATCGGCAGTGCTACTGTAAAGATCTCCTACGATGGAGCGGTGCACAAGCTACCACTCTGGGTGGTACCGGATGATGGTCCCACGAAGCTTGGCAGGAGCTGGCTGGGAAAGATACGCTGGAACCGGGACGACATCCGAGCGCTCTCGTCCGTTGACGACACTTTGTGTGCCCAGGTCTTAAACAAATTCCCCTCGCTGTTCGAACCAGGCATCGGGAAGTTCCAAGGAGCAAAAGTGCAGATCCACCTAATTCCAGGGGCCCGACCCATCACAAGGTGAGAGCAGTACCGTGTACATGATGAGAGAGAAGGTGGAGATTGAGCTGGACTGGTTGCAACGAGAGGGCATCATTTCGCCGATCGAATTCAACGAGTGGGCCAGTCCGATTGTTCCAGTCATCAAGGGAGACGGCACTGTCAGAATCTGTGGTGATTACAAAGTAACTATCAATCGTTTCTCCCTGCAGGATCAATATCCACTACCAAAAGCAGACGACCTTTTTGCGACGCTGGCAGGAGGAAAGACGTTCACGAAGCTGGACCTGACCTCGGCCTACGTGACGCAGGAGCTGGAGGAATCATCGAAGGGACTCACCTACATCAACGCGCACAAAGGTCTATTCATTTACAACAGATGCCCGTTTGGGATTCGATCAGCCACGGCGATATTCCAGAGAAATATGGAAAGCTTACTGAAGTCGGTCCCGCGCACCGTGGTCTTCCAGGACGACATCTTGGTTACAGGTCGGGACACAGTCGAGCATCTGCAGAACCTGGATGAGGTTTTTAGTCAGCTCAACCGTGTGGGGCTCAGGTTAAAACACTCGAAGTGCATTTTCATGGCACCTGAAGTGGAGTTGCTGGGGAGAAGAATCGTGGCGGACGGCATCAGGCCCACCGATTCGAAGACGGAGGCAATCGAGAACGCACCGAGGCCACAGAACGTGACGGAGTGCTGTCGTTTCTAGGACTCCTGAACTACTTTGGTAACTTCTTACTGGGTCTCAGCATACTGTTAGAGCCACTGCATGGCTTACTGTGTAAAGGAGACGAATGGGTATGGGGTAAAAGCCAAGAAAATGCCTTTGTAAAAGCTAGAAAACTGTTATGCTCAAACAAATTGCTTGTGTTGTATGATCCATGTAAGCGTTTGGTACTAGCATGTGATGCGTCATCATACGATGTCGGGTGTGTATTGCAACAAGCTAATGAATCTGGGAAATTGCAACCGGTTGCTTATGCATTCAGAAGTCTGTCTAAGGCTGAGAGGGCCTACAGCATTATTGAAAAAGAAGCGTTAGCGTGTGTTTATGGGGTAAAGAAAATGCATCAATATCTGTTTGGGCTCAAAGTTGAATTGGAAACTGACGATAAGCCACTGATATCCCTCTTTTCTGAAAGTAAGGGGATAAATACGAATGCATAGGCCCGCATCCAGAGATGGGCGCTCACGTTGTCCACATACAATTACGCCATCCGCCACAAGCCAGGCACAAAAAACTGTGCCGATGCTCTCAGTAGGCTGCCATTGCCCATCACGGGGGTGGAAATGGCACAGCCCGCAGATTTAGACATGGTAATGGAAGCATTCGAGAGTGAGCAATCACCCGTTACCGCCCGACAGATTAGAACTTGGACGAGCCAGGATCTCTTATTGTCGTTAGTAAAAAATTGTGTGCTTCACGGGAGCTGGTCTAGTGTCCTATCAGAAATGCAGGAAGAGATAAAGTTGTACCCATGGCGCAAAGATGAAATGTCTATACAGGCAGACTGCCTTCTGTGGAGTAATCGGGTAGTGGTACCCAAAAAGGGCAGGGACACTTTCATCAGTGATCGCCACAGTACTCACCCAGGCATTGTAATGATGAAAGCGATAGCCAGATCCCACGTGTAGTGGCCCGGTATCGATGCGGACTTAGAGTCCTGCATGCACAAATGTAACACATGCTCACACATAAGCAATGCACCCAGGGAGACGCCACTAAGTTTATAGTCTTGGCCCTCCAAACCGTGGTCCAGGGTCCATGTCGACTATGCAGGCCCGTTCTTGGGTAAAATGTTCCTAGTGGTTGTAGATGCGTACTCCAAATGGATTGAATGAGATAATGTTGGCAAGCATGTCTGCTGCCACCTCTGAAAGCCTGCGGGCCATGTTTGCCACGCACAACCTGCCTGATGTCCTTGTGAGCGACAACGGGCCGTGTTTCACCAGTGCCGAATTCAAAGAGTTCATGACCCGTAATGGAATCAAACATGTTACATCTGCCCCGTTCAAACCAGCATCCAATGGTCAGGCAGAGAGAGCAGTGCAAACTATCAAGCAGAGCTTGTAGAGGGTAACTGAAGGCTCACTGCAGACTCGCCTATCCAGAGGCCTGCTTAGTTACCTCACGAGAAACCACTCGCTCACTGGGATTCCACCCACTGAACTTCTCGTGAAAAGGGCACTTAAGACAAGGCTCTCGCTAGTCCACCCTGATCTACACGAACAGATAGAGAGCAGGCGGCTTCAACAAAGTACATATCATGATAGCTCAAATGTGTCACGTGAAATTGGAATTAATGATCCTGTATTTGTGTTGAACTATGGACAAGGTCCCAAGTGGCTTCCTGGCACTGTTGTGGCCAAAGAGAGGAGTAGGGTGTTTCGGGTCAAACTTTCAATGGACTCATCTACAGGAAACACTTGGACCAAACCAAACCCAGATTCACGGACTATCCAGAGCAATCCACATTAGACCCTACCTTCTTTGACTCCCCCCCCCCACAACACACACACACCAGTGGCAACTGACACAGCGGTTGACCATGAAGCAGAACCCATCACCCACAGCAACCCAGCAGGACTCACCACACCATGCAGCCCAGCAAGGCCAGCTGCAAAGCAGCCCAGCGAGGGCCCAACAAACGACTCACCAAAACCAGCATTTGCACCGAGACGATCCACCAGGAAAGAAAGGCCCCAGATCAACTCACCTTGTAAATAGTTACACTATTGACTTTGCGGGGGGAGTGTTGTTATTTATGTAAACCTGCAAATACCTTGTGTAACCACCAGAGGGCTTATCCCCTGACGTCCCAAGGGATCCCACAATCCCTTGAGAGCACCTGTACTTAAGGAGGCCTCACAGGCTGGAGAGGCACTCCAGAGACCTGTAATAAAAGACTGTCACACTTTACTTTGAGCTCACAGTATCTGGTCAGACTCTTTATTCATACATAACATATAGAATGCTGTTTCTGGTGTTTAACATGCATGTAGTCCTTAGTTGTAGCTTCACCAAGTTGGCACTTCATTTTTAGATACGCCTGGTGCTGCTCCTGGCTTGCTGTTCTACACTCTTCAGTGAAGCAGGGTTGATCTCCTGGCTTGATGGTAATGGTAGAATGAGGGATATGCTGGGGCATGGGGTTACAAATTGTGGTGGAATACAATTCTGCTGCTGAAGGCCCACAGCGCCTCATGGATGCCTAGTTTTGAGCTGCTAGATCTGTTCTGAATCTATCGCATTAAGCATGATAGTAGTGCCCTCAATGTGAAGATGTGAATGGAGGGTGTTCTCAGTGTGAAGATGGGATTTCGTCTCCACAAGGACTGAGTGGAGATCACTCCTACTAATACGTCATAGAGAAATACATCTGCGACAGTTAGATTGGTGAGGACGAGGTCATGTAGGTTTTTCCCTCATGTTGGTTTTCTCATCACCTGCTGTAGGGCCAGTCTTCAATACTGTCATCTACTTCCTTCAACACTGTTATCCCGATCAGCAGTGGTGCTAACGAGCCACCCAGTGTGTATTCTGTGCCCTTGCTACTCTCAGTGCTTCTTCCAACTGGTGTTCAACATGGGAGTACTGATTCATCAGCTGACGGAGGGCAGTAGGCGGTAATCAGCATGAGATTTCCTTGCTCATGGGGTCTGGAGTCAATATTGAGGTCTCCCTCCTGACTGTATACTACTGTGCCACCACCTCTGGTGGGTCTATCCTGCCGGTGGAACTGCACATACCCAGGGATGGTGATGAAGGAGTCTGGGACGTTGACAGTAGGTATGATTCTGAGTGTATGACTATATCTGGCTGTTTCTTGACTAGTCTGTGGGACAGCTCTCCCAATTTTGGCACAAATCCCCAGATGTTAGTGAGGAGGACTTTGCAGGGTCGACTGGGCTGTGTGTGTCTTTGTTGTGTCCGGTGCCTAGGTCGATGCCGGGTGGTCTGTCCGGTTTTATTCTTAGTATATTTCTTTGTAACTGTTTGGTACAACTGAGTGGCTTGCTCGGCCATTTCAGAGGGCAGTTAAGAATCAACACTGCTGTGGGGCTGGAGTCACATATAAGCCAGACCAGGTAAGGATGGCAGATTTCCTTCCCTAAAGGACATTAGTGAACCAGATAGATTTTTACGACAATCCGATCGTGTCATGGTCACCATTACTGATACTAGTTTTTTTAATTCCAGAATTATTTAATTAACTGAATTTAAATTTTGTAGCTGCCGTGGAACTCATGTCTCGATTACTAATCAACGCCTCTGAATTACTAGTCGAGTAACATAACCAGTATGGTACCGTTTCATGTTTTCTACATTTGCTTAGCTCAGAAGAACACTATAATTAACTTACCAATGCAGTCATTATTATGTGAGAGCATGAATCCAACAAAGCATAAGCAGTTGTAGGAACCAACTGTGTTCTTACAGGTCCCATTGCCGCATGGTTGTCGCTCACATTCATCAATATCTGGGCAAATGAAAGGGAAATATCAGTGTTTTTTCATTTGGGAAAGTTATTTTTTTAACATCCAAATATAATTGTTCTGCGTAACCATTTAAGTAATTAATCAGACTAACAAGCATACATTAATTTGATGTGACTTTCCTATTGACAGGAGTTTCTATTGCGACATATATATACTTTCTATAGAGGATATTACCCTCTAGCTCTTTCCCTGTCTTTGTCCCTGGGTCAAATGACACACCTCTGCCAATGCTAGTCTGAATTAATTGATGGAAGGCATAAAAGAGCAGTATCGGCTGACTCTTTCACTGACTTTCCCTCCACCTCTGGAGCCTCCACTTGGGACCTCTCCATGTGGCTATGATTAGAAACTCAGTAGCGGTGGATTAAACCCATGCTCTGTTGCTCAGCGGCATCATACAGTGGATTAAACCAATGACTCACCAATCAGTGGCTATGTGCAGCGATGTGTCAATATACTGTACCATAGTGCCACCTTTTCTGTTGATGTATTAAGCTGCCTGATTGCTTCAAGTCTCTATACAAGTGCAGAATGCCTCACCAACGATGTCTCAGCAAGATCCTGCAAATCCCCTGGGAGGACAGGCGCACCAACATCAGTGTCCTCGTCCAGGCTAACATTCCCAGTATTAAAGCACTGACCACACGCGATCAGCTTTGCTGGGCAGGCCACATAGTTTGCATGCCAGATACGAGACTCTCTAAGCAAATGCTTTATGCGGAGCTCCTTCATGGTAAACGAGCCAAAGGTGGGCAGCAGAAACGTTACAAGGACACCCTCAAAGACTCCCTGGTAAAGTGCGACATCACCACTGACAACTGGGAGACCCTGGCCGAAAACCACCCGAGGTGGTAAACCAGCCCCACCCACCCCTTCCCTCGACGAATGTCTGTCCCACCTGTAACAGGGTCTGTGGCTCTCTTTTGGACTGTTCAGCCATCAAATAACTCACTTTGGGAGTGGAAGCAAATCTTCGTCGATTCCGAGAGACTGCCTATGATGATGACATACGGCAACGGAACTATCAGGTTACAACATTCAGAAGCACATTGTGCTTTTCACAAGCTCAATTTTTCGATTGTTGTATAATTATTCTGCTACTTTGCACACAATGAGTCAGAATTTTCCCCAATGCCAGTAACAGGGACTGGCAGTACCACCATTAATTTTGTAGTCCACCTATATGGTGATGGTAAAGATGAACTGCCATCAAATTTCCAATTTTCATTATCTCTCTAGTGCCGAATATAAGATAGGAGCTAGCTTGTTATACTCCTGATCTGTGACCAGCAGAAAACATAAGACCAGAGAGAGAGAGAAGCATCAACTTCTATACAACAACAAATTGCATTCATATAACATCTTTAATGTTGTAAAACAACCCAAGATGCTTCACAGGAGCGTTATCAAACAAATTTTGACACCAAGCCACGTAAGGAGATATCAGGACAGGTGACCAAAAGCTTTGCCAAAGAGGTAGGATAATGAGCATCTTAAAGTAGGAGAGGGAATTTCAGAGCTCACGCTTAAGCAGTTGAAGGTATGGCCACCAATGGTGGAGCGATGAAAATTGATGAGGCGCAAGAGGCCAGAATTGCAGGAGGGCAGAGATCTCTGATGGAGGAAGTTACAGAGATAGAGAGGGGCGAGACCCTGGAAGGATTTCAAAACAATGATGAGAATTTTAAAATTGAGGTGTTACCAGACCGGGAGCCAATGTAGGTCAGCGTCTCAGCGAGCACAGGGGTGATGGGTAAACAGGGCTTGGTGCGAGTTAGGATACAGGCAGCAGAGTTTTACATGAGGTCAAGTTTATAAGAACATAAGATATAGGAGCAGGAGAAGGCCATACGTCCCCTCGATCCTGCTCTGCCATTTAATACGATCATGGCTGATCTGATCATGGACTCAGCTCCACTTCCCTGCCTGCTCTCCATAACCTCTTTATTTCTTTATCGTTTAATAAACTGTCTATTTCTGTCTTAAATTTATTCAATGTCCCAGCTTCCACAGCTCTCTGAGGCAGCGAATTCCACAGCTCCACAACCCTCTGAGAGAAGAAAGTTCTCCTCATCTCCGTTTTAAATGGGCGGCCCCTTATTCTAAGATTATGCCCTCTAATTCTAGACTCCCCTATCAGCGGAAACATCCTCTCTGCATCCAACTTGTAAAGCCCCCTCATAATCTTATATGTTTTGATAAGATCACCTCTCATTCTTCTGAATTCCAATGAGTAGAGGCCCAACTTACTCAACCTTTCCTCATAAGTCAACCCCTCATCTCTGGAATCAACCTGTGAACCTTCTCTGAACCGCCTCCAAAGCAAGTATATCCTTTCGTAAATATGGAAACCAAAACTGCACGCAGTATTCCAAGTGTGGCCACCAATACCCTGTATAACTGTAGCAAGACTTCCCTGCTTTTATACTCCATCTCCTTTGCAATAAAGGCCAAGATTCCATTGGCCTTCCTGATCACTTGCTGTACCTGCATACTAACCTTTTGTGTTTTATGCACAAGTACCCCCAGATCCCGATGTACTGCAGCACTTTGCAATCTTTCTCCATTTAAATAATAACTTGCTTTTTGATTTTTTCTGTCAAAGTGTATGACCTCACACTTTCCAATGTTATGTTCCAACTGCCAAATTTTGCCCACTCACTTAGCCTGGCTACATTACACTCAGTCCCTTCCTCCAAGTCGTTAATATAGATTGAAAATAGTTGGGGTCCCAGCACTGATCACTGCGGCATCCCACTGGTTACTGATTGCCAACCTGAGAATCAACCATTTATCCCTACACTCTGTTTTCTGTTCGTTAGCCAATCCTTTATCCATGCTAATATATTGCACCCAACTCCGTGATCTTTTATCTTGTGCAGTAACCTTTTATATGGCACCTTGTCAAATGCCTTCTGGAAGTCCAAATACACTACATCCACTGGTTCCCCTTTATCCACCCTGTTCGTTACATCCTCAAAGAATTCTAGAAAATTTGTCAAACATGACTTCCCCTTCATAAATCCATGCTGACTCTTCCTGACCGAAATTTGCTTTTCCAAATGTCCTGCTACTGCTTCTTTAATAATGGACTCCAACATTTTCCTAATGCACAGATGTTAGGCTAACTGGCCTATAGTTTCCTGCTTTTTGTCTTCCTCCTTTTTTAAATAGGGGCGTTACATTTGCAGTTTTCCAATCTGCTGGGACCTCCCCAGAATCCAGGAAATTTTCGTAAATTACAACCAATGCATCCAGTATCCCTGCCGCTACTTCTCTTAAGACCCTAGGATGCAAGCCATCAGGTCCAGGAGATTTATCCGCCTTTCATCCCATGTGGGTGAAAGGTTGGAGGTCGGCCAGGAGAGAATTTGAATCGTTGAATCTAAAGGTAATTGAGGCACGGCTGATGATTTCAGCAGAGGTGGAGATGGGAAATGTTGCGGAGGTAGAAGTAGGCGGTCTTAAAGATGGAGAGGCTTCGGGATCAGAAGCTTAGCTCAGGTTCAAATAGGACACCAAGGTTGCAAACTGTCTGGTTCGGCCTAAGACAGTTACCAGGGAGAGGGATGGAGTCGGTGGCTAGGGGCGGAGTTTGTGGCGGGAGTCTGTGGCGGGAGTCAGACAATGGCTCAGTCTTCCCGATATTTAATTGGAGAAATTTCTACTCATCCAATACTGAATGCCGAACAAGCAGCATGATAAATCAGAGGCAGAGGAGAGATAGAGCTTGGTGTTGTCAGCATACATGTGGAACCTGATGCTGTGTTTTCGGATGATGTTGCCGGGGGGCATCATGTAGGTGAAAAATAGGAGTGGGTGATACACTGCCATATGGCCTCTCAGATCACTTAGTTGGAGTTCTTTCCTCGAAATGTTTATGACTACAACCTTGGAATAGATTTTCTGATAGTCCAACTAGGTGGATGATGCACGATTAGCGATGTACTGACTCTGCAGGGCCAGCTTCACTTGGATAATGTAGGGGATGTCTGGGTCATATTGGGACTTCTGTTTTGAGCTTATCAGAGGAGGCAAGAAATTACATGTAATCAAAGGTTGCTTACAAGGGGTGATAACTTAATCTAAAGACATGTGGCCACTGAAGGCAAGTGTCCACATATGGGGCCAAAAATATTTATACCTTTTACAGATATAATATTTTCCATGTTTATTTCTATTTGCAAAAACAGTTTAGATAACAAAACATGTCAGGCAATGTCCTTTGGCTAACACAACAAATGTGACCAAGTGATGGAGGAGTGTAACACTCTAAAACCCCATTTGACAGCAGGCAAAATGAAGATTGTGCAGAATGAGGTGACCCTGCTTTTCTTCCTGCAGAGAAAAACATGACAGCATGGCTATAAGGATGCAAAGGAAGATGAGTTGATGGCACAGCTGACCATTACTAACAGTTAGTAATGCTAGCCTTACGGTGCACGTTAACTGCAGGTGTCATAGAGCAGGTGGCACATCTCTGTATCTGACTGTCTGCTGACCAAGAGACTATGTATTCTGTTCCACAAGGCAAAGTAGATGGACCCCTGACTCTAAATATAGGTAAGAGGGCACTAACAGGTGGTCACAGTTTGCCCCTGGTACAGTCTGACCTGCCTGGCATCCCCTCATTTCTCCTCCTTTAGAAAACGCAAGTGAAGGGGAAACACATCGACCCAGTATCACGGATAAATTGAATAAATGGCAAGACCAACTAACTGGAAACAGGATAGAAGCAAAAAGAGATATTAATTTCAAAGGAAGCCACAAAGCACAATCTAGAAGCCCTGGACATGCATTTTATATGGGCAGGTAGGTTACTACAAAGATGCAAACTGAGAAAGTGCATGAACAACTAAATAACAGGGTTAATTTAATATAATGAATTGCTGACTTTTGGCTTATAGCATCGGCACAAACTCAGAGGAAATCTGGAAGAAGAGATCACCACCCATTTTTCTAATTGGTTATAATCATGAATGGAATATAACTGATTGTTAATGAAAGGAAAATCATGGGCTGGGAGCGTGCAATTTCTTGCCATGCGCACCCAGTGTGTCAGTTGCTTACTTACCCATACACATTGTTCTATCTCGTGTTACTTTGAAGCCATTGCGACAGATGCAGTGGTAGCTTCCTACAGTGTCAATGCACTGCCCATGACTGCAAACGTTGGGGATATCATGACATTCATTGCGATCTGTAAGCAAAAGAAACTGAATTTTCAAAATGGTACCAAACATTTGCAATCACAAGCAGCAATCCTATATTCAGAAGAATCAGGACAAGAGGGGCGAAATTGGTCGTCCGCCCATTTCTCGGTGGTATGCCGTTTCATACCGCTGGGGCAGAGTGTGCGTGATTTTTATCACTTTTTCTCGGCGGTATGCCGAGTGGTGTACAGCGGGTGGAGCGGAGTGCAGCTGGTGAGGAGTCATTTTCACTTGGGAATCTTTGAGTCCAGAGTTGTGCGCATGCACATGCTGCTGCGAAGCTCCGCCCCCCCGATAAGCACAGACTACCGGCCTGAGAGCGCTGTGCAGGTATGTGGGAGAAGATGCCTGTGAAGGGGGTTCGTTGCTGTGTGTGGTGGGGGGGGGGGGGGGGGGGAAGATCACGGATGTGGGTGTGGGGTGGGGTGGGGTGAAGAGAGAGCGGGTGTGGGGAGGGGAGGGCGGGGTTCGCGGCTTTTTTATGGGGATGTGGGGGTGAGAGAGATCGTGGCTGTGGTGGGGAGGGCGGAAGAGAGATCGTGGCTGTGGGGGGGGGGGGGTAGAGATCGCGGCTGTGGGGGGGTTGCATCGCAGCTGTGGGGGAGGGGGAAATCGCGGCTGTGGGGGAGGGGGAAATCGCGGCTGGGAAGGGAGGGGGGAATCGCGGCTGGGAAGGGAGGGGGGGGGTCGCGGCTGGGAAGGGGGGGGGGGTCGCGGCTGGGAAGGGGGGGGGGGTCGCGGCTGGGGAGGGGGGGGGAATTGCGGCTGGGGAGCGGGGGGGAAGAATCGCGGCTGGGGGGGGGGGGGGAAGAATCGCGGCTGGGGGGGGGGGGAAGAATCGCGGTGGGGGGGGGAGAATCGCAGCTGGGGGGCAGGGAGAATCGCGGCTGGGGGGGGGGGGGGGAAATCGCGGCGGGGAGGGGGGGAAATCGCGGCGGGGAGGGGGGAAATCGCGGCGGGGAGGAGGGGAAATCGCGGCGGGGAGGAGGGGAAATCGCGGCGGGGAGGGGGGGAAATCGCGGCTGGGGAGGGGGGGAAATCACGGCTGGGGAGGGGGGGGGGGAAAATCGTGGCTGGAGGGGGTGGCATCAAGATCGCGGCTGGGGAGTGGGGGCGTGGAGATCGCGGCTGGGGAGTGGGGACGTGGAGATCGCGGCTGGGGAGGGGGGGCGTGGAGATCGCAGCTGGGGAGGGGGGGGCGTGGAGAGATCGCGAGCTGGGGGAGGAGGGCATGGAGATCGCGAGTTTGGGGAGCGGGGGATATCGCTGTGTGGGGTGGGGAGAGAGGGGATAGATCGCTGCGGGGAGGGGGAATAGCTCGCAATGGAGGTGCGGGGAGATCACTGTGGGCAGGGACGGTGGGGAGCAATCGCTGTGTGGGGGAGGGTGGGCAGAGATCGCTGTGGGTGGAGGGGGGGGGGTGGGGGAGCGCTAGAGATCGCTGCGGGGGGGAGGGAACAGGATATCGCTGTGAGGGGGGAGATCGTTGTGGCTGGGAGTGGCTGTTGGGGTGGGAGGAGAGACATCGCTGTGGGGGGCGGGGGAGATTGCTGTGGGGGTGTGGGGAGGAGAGATCGCCGTGGCGGAGGAGATCGCTGTGGTGGGTAGGGTGGGGGGGGGGAAACAGATCGCTGTGGGGGATGGGAGAGACCGGGGAGGAGAGATAAAAGCATTTTACAGTTAAAGATGCAGACCGCCGACTGAAGATCGACTTAAAACCACCTTTTCCAGGGCGGTCTGCAGGGTCGGTGGTAAGTGATCAATTTTGCAATTTTGGGCGCTATGTCGGTGGTGTGCATGGGCGGGCAGTATGCATGCCGCCTGGCGGTATGCCACTGATGAATTTTCCGCCGGGCGGTATGTAGGTATTTTTCAATCAATTTGCCAATTTTGGGCGGCATGTCCACCAATTTCAGGCCCAAGCCAAGGTTTTTGAAACAAAAGTTTAAAGAAAATTAATACCAAAAATCTGGAATATAGCTAAAAATACTGGACTATACAGCAGGTCTGTCAGCGTCTGAAAATAGAAATGAAAAGGGTAACCTTTCAGGTGGAGCCCAATTCTGCTGAAGTTTTCTGCCTTAAACATTAATTTGACTTCTATTTTCAGGTTTTGATGGATCTGCATTTCCAACGTTTCCTGTTTAACTGCACACATTACATATTGGGTAACACTGGTACACATCAGAAACTAAAATACCGTGATGTATTACATGCAGCGTAATAAATAAGAGGAAAATTACTTTTTTTGTTTGCTGCTTGCTGCAAAATCATAAACATGTGTAAGAACAACACATTTACAATTTAACAACAAGTAGTGTATAGAGGAAAGCTCCCCTGTTATGTAGACTGTGTACCAGAAAAGATCCAGGGTTTGGAGCAGTATCACGATACCAAAGAACAAAGCCTAGATATTTACAACTCAATGCTGACATATGTTACTGTCTTGGAACAAATTCCAGAGTGTTTTACTCTAAATAATGGATGTAATCTTAGCTGGCAGGGATGTCTTGACAGATAGCAGACAGCAAGTGAGGCTGCCGTGTGATTTCAACAGCAGTGTTCTCAATATTAATTTTATGGATATAGAGTAATGTTATAGCTTCTACTTATTGTAGTATTGAGAGTAATGGGAAAATTATTCCCAATTTAGTGATAAAAATTCATTTCCCCGCTCCTTGAATATATAATGTGAAGCTGCACACTTCCAGAGCACGATTTTCCCTTCATTAACTTTAATGGATGGAAAATTGCAGTCTGGGAATTACATAAATTACTGATGTGCACTCCCAGTGCAAGCCAGTATCAGGCGCATGAGAATTTTTTGTTCCTCCAGATTGATTACATTTATATGAAATGATAAAAAGATATTTGTTAATTTATTATTCCCCACTCGCGAAACTGGGGTTTCCACCTCGGAGAGGAAGTGGAGTGCAAATAAACGTGCTCCACTTCCTCTGTGGAGCGCTAAGGGGGCGGAAGCAAGAGAGATGCACGCAGTGCTACGTGCTGGGACGCGTAGCGCTGCGGGGACCTACCTGTACCACCGGGGAACGAGGTGCCGTGCCAGCAGCCTGGCACTCAAGCAGATCGGCACTCAAGCAGATCGTGACACAGACCCCGCGTTCAAGGAGGCAACAGGCCGCAACAGTAAGTCAGCCATTTCTTTTTAATGCGCACGCCACCTCCCCTTTATCTAGCGCCCCGCGAGCTTCCGACCGCCATGTATGCACCTCCTGAAGCTGTCACTGTCATCGTCTGGCAAAGTTTCAGGGAGCACTGCTGAATTTTTGCTCCGGGGCGATAATGGGTCGCTGCGCAAGGTGATGATGTTGTCATCGCTGGCAAGCGGGTGCTATCGGTTACTGCCGCTGCTAAACTCCCGCGGAATTTAGCGGGAGTCGTTAGTGGCGCCGCGCCCAGATGAAAAGCTGATTGCGCTTCCCAACCACCTCAATTTCTTCCCTTTAATGTGTTAATCAGTTTCTCTTGAGTACTTTCTTGGCATGCTTTAATATTCTCATTTAAAGCATTCTGATCTCCTTACTGATATTTTACAATTACGATACACATATCTCTCCCAACATGCTGAAATGAAAATAATTGTAGGAAATTAATACTTCCTTTTAATTAAATATGGGTATTGTGGTTCATATGTAAACTTGGTGTGCATTTGTTTATTCTACCCTGGAACCATACATCAGGTTTTTAATGATAAGGTTAACATAACAACCAATTTGCACATGCCTCAGGGTTCCAAGTGTTTTTCAAAACCAGTACGTTTCATTTTGGAAAATAAGGAAGTCAACCTAATACGCAGAAGTTTTTTTCATAGCTGAAAACACACAACTATATTTAGATTTTAACAGAGATTACCTACCGATACAATGTCCTGTTATTGTGCGCCGGTAACCTGGTGAACATTCGCAGCGATAGCTGCCTGGGGTGTTAAGGCAGACAGCGTTCTGTTGACACAGTGGCCCATTTTGACATTCGTCCATATCTGAGTGAACAAAATATCCATTAACAAATTAAAATGACTTAGGTACTGTTCTACATCAGGGTTCTTGTCATCAAAACCCTTACTAAAAAAATCAACCAGCTACAAAGAATATGATTCGCGTCCTATTTTTTGTCTTTGCCTTTTGCAGTTAATTTTTGGATATTTTTGTTTACAAAACATGTATGTTGGGGTGGTAGCCTGAATTTTGAAACCAACAATGTCAGTGAATTGAATTAACGCTATAGAGTAACTTTACACAAACTACCACCATTAAAAAAAAATGGAATTTGAGACATAAACTGGCATTTTGGGCACTATTTATACTACCATATTCTGAATATATGACAGCTACTAAGGTGGACTAAGTAGACCAGTTTAACTAATTATTGTGGGTGACAGGGTGAGGGGGAACAATGACTCGATAAAATTATCTTTAGTCACATCTCATTTTCTAAATAGCTACAGTGTACACATATGGAAGCTTTAAGTTGTCCTCTACAGCTGCAGCAGTAAAATGAGGAGGAGAGGAGAGCAAAATAACAGTTACACTTTGGAAGAAGGAAAGCTGAAGACGCCCAAGTGGAGGCGAAATGGAAAAAGAGCTGGGGGGAGGTGGAATAGCAGAGATGGTTCAACCAACTGAGTTCATTCAATTTGAGATTTAGTGTCAATGCCTGAAGCCATAAATTACTGCTATTGAGGGCTCAGCATTTTTGAGTAGGGCTAATGCAGATGTGTGAGCCACCAGGATAAGAAACAATGTCCTACTTTGATGCTCCCCCATAGAGCAGCATCTGACCATAGCTGCCACCAATCAATCCGGACAGACAACCAGAGATCGATAAGGTCAGAGCAACCTTCGCTCAAAGTTACCTCCACCCTCTCTCTAGGACTATCTGGTCCTGACCGCGGGGCTTCTTGGATTGTACACCTCATGTCATGTGTAGCCACCACAATTCAACTGCAGCCACCCTGTGACAAAAATGTTGTTTTGGTCTGGTAGCTGTCCCTTTAACTTAGACACAATACATAAAGCCACCTGCACTGTCCATACATATGCTGCATATTTGGTCATTTTTGTTTCTATGGCAATAGTTTTGAGAGCGGGATCAAGACACAGATTTCAAATATATACAGATTTTGTGATAATTCTAGTAGTCTAATAATAATTAACAGGCAAGGTTTTCTAGTTGCTACTCTGGGCTGGTTAAGGTGTTAAATTATGATTATTGTAGACTTACAGATACATCAACTGTATCTGCAAGGCCAGTTTGCACATACTGTCAGACCCATTAACATAGGAATTGCTAGATGATGTTCCATCTAGTTCTTCTTCTACCATCCTGGCAGTCACGTGATATAATAATAATGGAGTTGTTGACTCGTCATAGCAATCAATCCCCATTAATTAGCTTACAACAGACTCAGACATAATGCAAGGAAAACCCCAGTGGTGGAAAGCTTTGGGAACCCATTGACATCAGTATACACTGTTTACACAAAAATATTCACAAATTGGAGGTAACAGAACACTAGTATGACTGAGTTAATCAGATTGTTTGATTTGACTTTTTAAGCAGGGTCCTAATGGCAATAACAAATCATCTGTGAAATCACATTGAAACCCAATATGGTAGGAATACATCAGATTTGTTCTATTTAGTTTAAAAAAATAGTAAGAAAGTAAAGATCAACACATTTTAACAGTGACATTTTTTTCAAACTGAACAGTTAAATTCATTTTCTTCTAAGTCTTGCAGATCTAATGAGTACAAACCACTATGGTCTACAATGAACACTTCGTACTGAAAGAGCGGACATTAGTAAATACTATTTACTTCTTTATATACTTTAAAATAAATTGTAGTAATCTATTTTAACAGATCATTTTACAAATCAGAAATATTTCCTGCCTACCTTCGCAGCTGATCAGTTGATCATTATATTGAAATCCCATGGGACATTCACAGCGGAAGCTTCCAATTTGATTGATACATACACCATTAACACAAACACCAGGAACACTTCGGCATTCGTCAATATCTGCAAGAAAGTATATCCTGAGATTAACTTTGTAAACAAATGTTATATAGGTAATATGTAGCGATATATTTTTCTCTAATCACTAACATAAGCAAAATAGAAATAAACCGGTTTTATACTCATGCTGACATTTTCACTAACAGTACAGAAAAGCTTTGCTTATTTTTTAATGAACAGTGTTTGGAAAAGTTACATTTTCCTGGCTGGAGACATCTGTGGTAATCTGGTGCCCACTTTAATTCTTCAAGGAGTGCAGGTTGTAATGTGACCAGCATCACCACAACAAATGGAGAATTAGATTAAATACTGAAAATTTGATTTGTACACTGGGATGAACAAATTATTTTACTAACAATAATTATTAGGTAGGTGAGCAAATGCTCTATTCTTTACATTTTTATTAATTTCCTTCCATGACATACACTCTCAATAACTCAATAATCTGTTGGAATCAATACATCTTAGGTTTCCAAACATCTCAGGGCACCTTTAAGAAAATCATGTAAGGTACGATGCAAGTGAAAGTTTGGTGAATTAATTTTCTATACCACTTTCGTCCAGAGACATTTGTGATGAGTGAGGCCTATATAATGCCACAGTGACTATTCACATGTTGGACAGAGAAGCTCAAGTATTGAGGCTACCAACTTTGCTTTCTTTTTTCTTTAACCAATTTCCTTCTGACCCTTTTCTCTTGATGGAGTTATGGGGATAGGGTGGGAAAGTAGGATAGGGAGTTGAGGTAGATTAGCCATGATCTTATTGAATGGCAGAGCAGGCTCAAGGGGCCAATGGTCTACTCCTGTTCCTAGTTCTTATGTTCTTATGGTGTGGACTCCTGCTGGGCTTTAATTTCAAAGGTGGCAGTTGTCCTCCAGTACTGCAAGTGTTCATTAGTCATGCATGAGGCCTAATAGTTAGCATCAGCCAGCTATTCTATTGGAGCTGAACCTGATTCTGTCCTCATCTGATGCCTACATGTGCTATTCCAGAAGTGGTTGCAAGCTAACAACCAGGAGGAAAAACCTCGACCAATTTCTCTTCCTTAACCCAGAGATGCTGAGGTCAATTGCATGAGAAATACAATTGCTCCAAGTGAGATCAGCTAACTCAGCACAAAGCAGGGATTGAACCTGAGATTTTCCAGGTCTGGATAAATCAGCTACCCAATGGCTAAACTTGCTGCGTCATTAGGGGAACAAGCTTTGCATTCACAAATAGTACATTTGAGCTTTCCTTACAGCATGGTCATTTTTATGAGCTTCATTTTATTCTAATTTTTCCTATTTCCCCACTCTTTTAGGACACTATTATTTATGAGGGCAACAGTGAACAAAGGAAATCTTGCTATGTTTATTATGCCACTAACACAGTGAGCAGATTAAACCTTTCATCAATGTAATTCATCATAAACCTTCTCCAAATTTTAAACTGACCGTAATCATGATTATGTCTTACAAATGTCAAATGTTTTATTTTGATATTACAGATCTGAATCTGATTGAAACCAATGAGTAAAAATAAAAATGCACATTACAGTATCTGGACTACATGCAACTCCAGACCGACACTACATGGGTTGACTCTTAATGCCCTCAGGGCAACTAAAGGTGGGCAATAAATTCTGCCTTGCTAGTGTTGCCCAAATCTCGAGAACAAAGGATGATGCTTTAGTTTAATATTAATTTGGGGTGAGGTGTCAGTCCTGCATGCCATTTCCCACCATTCTGGCACAAATCACTATTTGAAATGGGAGTTCAGGGTTTCTACGTGGTTCAAGTATTTTGGAGGTGACGGAAAGGACACAGTAATATTAAAGTATGTGTTTTTCTTAGCCACTCCTTCATCTTTCTTTTTTTCCTTTTGATTGGCACTTTTTTTCTCCAGCACCATTACTAGCACTATTAGATTTCCCAATGAGAATTCCCTTATTTGACATGTTTGCAAGAAAAGGACGAGCTGTGTAGGGATGGCCTTTGGAGATGCTCACTGACAGGTAAGTGCATACACACATCTGCAAGCAGAGATATAAATACCTCTCTTTGATAGATGTTAGGGGCACCTCTTCCTAAAGGAGGCTGGGGTAGCAGATCCCCAACAGTATTACTAAGACATGCGAATGCCGAGCCAACCATAATGTTGGACCCTTCCTTGGAAGCACTCCAATCACAGTGGGGCCAAAATTCCGGCCTCACCGGGTATGTAACGAAGTGCGTATGGACCCGGCGAGACCTCGCAAAAGCCGGTTTTCGGGGTGCAATACGCATGCGCCGAAAACTGGCTTTTAAGATCTGTCAAGATTGACAGATCCTCTGCATCCCCGCAGAAAGGACATTCGCGCGGGTAAGATTGGGCTATTTGCCGAACTCATGCCCAGCGAATGTCCATCAAACTCTTATGTCTGGTGAAAGCAGGCGCATAGCCTACTTTTACCAACGTAAGGGTTTTAAAACATATAAAAATTTAATTTAAGAACACATTTTTAATGTTAAAAACCCTGTCCATTAAGGTAAATTTATTTTAAACAGTATTAAAACACATTAAAAAAAATTCAAATTTTATTTTTCTAAAACATTTAATTAATCTTCATTTCAAATAATTTTAAATATGTGAGGCGTTTAATTTATTTTATTATCTTGTGTTTGGGTGTTTTAGGGTTTTTTCTCATTGATAATAACGGGAACCCGGATGAAACCGAGTTCCCATTATCAATGAGAATACTGCATCGTGATTGGTTCACCGGGCCCACATGATACTAGTTTGGACTTACATATCTCGAAGACAGGTCCCCGTGCAATGCGCAGCAAATGAAGGCCTCCGACTGGGATCCTACGTTTCTCCGAGACCAACAGATAGATTCTTAGATTTTTTGAGGGTCTGAGGCATTCATACTAATGAAGCCTCTGACCGGAATGTTAGCCCCAGTATGTTATCCTTTCAGTGGCATTGCATAATGGAAGGCATAATAGGGTGATCAAGAGCCAGTGTTTTCTTATTGACTGCACCTGTCAAGATTCCACAAACTATTTCTGATGACTCTGGTACATCTATGTGCCAATGACTCTCAGAACTGTCTGCTCTGGGTCTGGGTCAGCAGAGAGCCATATGCAATGATATGCACCTTGGGTTTCTCCTTTGTCTTCATTTTTACTTGTTTCTTCTTATTACCCTCTATCTTTTAGCTTTGGCTAAGGCTGCTAATGAGATGAAATGCCTTCCAATGATATTCAGAATTTGTGTCTACCTATTGAGACACTCTGCTTTAATTGTCGCCATTGCATTAATATTAATTTACATAGAATTTTATGCTTCCGCCATTAGTGTCCTCACTAGTGCTGTCCATCCTGGCCTAAACTATATCAAGAGGAAAATTTTGGCTTTCGACTGGTAGAAACCCATAAAGTTACATTTGATGCAAAGTGACAAATATTTTCAGCCTCTTTTGTCGCAATTATTTGTGACTTTTTATGATGGCAGCATTAGTATAAACCTGCACTGATATAGTAGCAGCTCTGTACAATAAAGAAAAATCATCTGTACAAGTTACTAGAATCAAATAAATCAGACAGCATATCAGTCTGTAAAGGAAAGCATGGCTCTATTTGTAACAAAAGATGGGCATAACATACCCTGTGACCCACACACACAATTTATCAATTAATGTTATTTCTAAAGTAAATGTTGGTTCCCGAGAGGATGAGACTGGGGAATTAATAATGGAGAACATGGAAATGGCAGAGACGTTGAACAAATATTTTGTATCGGTCTTCACGGTAGAAGACACTAAAAACATCCCAATAGTGGATAATCAAGGGGCTATAGGGAGGAACTTAATGCATTCACTATCACTAATGAAGTAGTACTCGGTAAAATAATGGGACTAAAGGTGGACAAGTCCACTGGACCTGATGCCTTACATCCTAGGGTCTTAAAAGAAGTGGCTGCAGAGATAGTGGATGCATTGATTGTAATCTACCAAAATTCCCTGGATTCTGTGGCGGTCCCAGTGGATTGGAAAACCGCAAATGTAACGCCCCTTTTTAAAAAAGGAGGCAGACAAAAAGCAGGAAACTATAACATCTGTCGTTGGGAAAATGCTGGAGTCCATTATTAAGGAAGCATTTGGAAAAGCATAATTCAATCAAGCAGAGTCAGCATGGTTTTATGAAAGGGAAATCATGTTTGACAAATTTGCTGGAGGTCTTTGACGATGTAACGAGCAGGGTGGATAAGGGGGAACCAGTGGATGTGGTGTATTTGTATTTCCAGAAGGCATTTGATAGGTTACATAAAAGGTTACTGCACAAGATAAAAGTTCATCCCAGAGTATTTAAAGAAGTGGCCCTCGAAATAGTGGATGCATTGGTGGTCATTTTCCAACATTTTATATACCGTATATACTCGCGTATCCTGCGATCTCGCGTATCATGCGACCCCAAAATTTTCGTCCCCAAAACATGATTTTACCATATATCTCATGTATCATGCGAGTCACTTTTTTGAGATCGAATACAGACCTTAACATGAAACATCGAGTGGATTCTGCTCTCTCTCAGTGCTCTCTCTCCGTACTCTCTCTCCGTACTCTCTCCCCGTGCTCTCCCCCCTCCGACCTCCGCGACTCTCTCTCCCCCCCGACCTCCGCGACTCTCTCTCCCCCCCCGTCCTCCGCGACTCTCTCCCCCCCCGACCTCCGCGACTCTCTCTCCCCCCCCGACCTCCGCGACTCTCTCTCCCCCCCCGACCTCCGCGACTCTCTCTCCCCCCCCGACCTCCGCGACTCTCTCTCCCCCCCCGACCTCCGCGACTCTCTCTCCCCCCCGACTCTCTCTCCCCCCCTGACCTCTGCGACTCTCTCTCCCCCCCGACCCTCGCGACTCTCTCTCCCCCCCGACTCTCTCTCTCCCCCCCGACCCTCGCGACTCTCTCTCCCCCCCGACCTCCGCGACTCTCTCTCCCCCCCCGACCTCCGCGACTCTCTCTCCCCCCGACTCTCTCTCCCCCCCTGACTCTCTCTCCCCCCCGACCTCTGCGACTCTCTCTCCCCCCCCCCCGACTCTCTCTCCCCCCCCGACCTCCGTGACTCTCTCTCCCCCCCGACCTCCGCGACTCTCTCCCCCCCCCGACCTCCGCGACTCTCTCCCCCCCCCGACCTCCGCGACTCTCTCTCCCCCCCCGACCTCCGCGACTCTCTCTCCCCCCCCGACTCTCTCTCCCCCCCCGACCTCCGCGACTCTCTCTCCCCCCCCGACTCTCTCTCCCCCCCCGACCTCCGCGACTCTCTCTCCCCCCCCCGACTCTCTCTCCCCCCCCGACCTCCGCGACTCTCTCTCCCCCCCCGACCTCCGCGACTCTCTCTCCCCCCCCGACCTCCGCGACTCTCTCTCCCCCCCCCGACTCTCTCTCCCCCCCCGACCTCCGCGACTCTCTCTCCCCCCCCGACCTCCGCGACTCTCTCTCCCCCCCCGACTCTCTCTCCCCCCCGACTCTCTCTCTCCCCCCCCGACCTCCGCGACTCTCTCTCCCCCCCCGACCTCCGCGACTCTCTCTCCCCCCCCGACCTCCGCGACTCTCTCTCCCCCCCCGACCTCCGCGACTCTCTCTCCCCCCCCAACCTCCGCGACTCTCTCTCCCCCCCGACTCTCTCTCTCCCCCCCCGACCCTCTCTCCCCCCCCGACCTCCGCGACTCTCTCTCCCCCCCCGACCTCCGCGACTCTCTCTCCCCCCCCAACCTCCGCGACTCTCTCTCCCCCCCCAACCTCCGCGACTCTCTCTCCCCCCCGACTATCTCTCCCCCCCCCGACTCTCTCTCCCCCCCCCCGACCTCCGCGACTCTCTCTCCCCCCCCGACCTCCGCGACTCTCTCTCCCCCCCGACCTCCGCGACTCTCTCTCCCCCCCCGACCTCCGCGTCTCTCTCTCCCGCCCCCGACCTCCCCGACTCTCTCTCCCCCCCCCCGACTCTCTCCCCCCCCCCCGACTCTCTCTCCCCCCCGACCTCCGCGACTCTCTCTCCCCCCCCGACCTCCGCGACTCTCTCTCCCCCCCCAACCTCCGCGACTCTCTCTCCCCCCTCGACCTCCGCGACTCTCTCTCCCCCCCCCGACCTCCGCGACTCTCTCTTCCCCCCCCCGACCTCCGCGACTCTCTCCCCCCCCGACCTCCGCGACTCTCTCCCCCCCCCGACCTCCGCGACTCTCTCTCCCCCCCCCCCCCGACTCTCTCCCCCCCTGAAGAGAAGAGTTTCAGCAGGAGTCAAATGGATTTTTTTTTGCATTGGGAGGATGTAGTTAGTGGTGTGCTGCAGGAACTTGGCTTGTTTTCCACATAAACTAATGATTTGGTCATGAGTATCGAGGAACTAATATCAACCAGGGATATTCGATTTACAACCATCATGGAGAGTGAGAGGAGAAACCAAGAGAAATGTCTTTACATAAAGGATTGTTGGAGCATGCCGAGATTCAGCGTGGATACGGTCTGCTTAACAGCCTAATCTTGGCCAGCACTTCACACCCGCAAATTTTGTATCTCGCGTATCATGCGATCTCCCCCAAATTTAGGTTACAATTTAGGTCTTCAAAAGTCGCATGATACGCTAGTATATACGGTACTCTCGATCAATTCCTATGGATTGGAGGATAGCTAATGTAACGCCACTTTTTAAAAAAGGAGGGATCGAGAAAACAGGGAAGTATAGACCGGTTAGCCTGACATCGGTAGTGGGGAAAATGTCTGAATCAATTATTAAAGATGTAATAGCAGCGCATTTGGAAAGCAGTGACAGGATCAGTCCAAGTCAGCATGGATTTATGAAAGGGAAATCATGCTTGACAAATCTTCTGGAATTTTTTGAGGATGTAACTAGTAGAGTGGACAAGAGAGAACCAGTGAATGTGGTGTATTTGGACTTTCAAAAGGCTTTTGACAAGGTCCCACACAAGAGATTAATGTGCAAAATTAAAGCACATGGTATTGGGAATAATGTATTGACATGGATAGAGAACTGGTTGGCAGACAGGAAGCAAAGAGTAGGAATAAACGGGTCTATTTCAGAATGGCAGGGAGTGACTAGTGGGGTACCGCAAGGTTCAGTGCTGGGACCCCAGCTATTTACAATATACATTAATGATTTAGACAAAGGAATTGAATGTAATATCTTCAAGTTTGCTGATGATACTAAGCTGGGTGGCAGTGTGAGCTGTGTGGAGAATGCTAAGAGGCTGCAGGGTGACTTGGACAGGTTAGGTGAGTGGGCAAATGCATGGCAGATGCAGTATAATGTGGTTAAATGTGAGGTTATCCACTTTGGTGCCAAAAACAGGAAGGCAGAATATTATCTGAATGGTGACAGATTAGGAAAAGGGGAGGTGCAACGAGACCTGGATGTCATGGTACATCAGCCATTGAAGGTTGGCATGCAGGTACAGCCGGCAGTGAAGAAAGCAAATGGCATGTTGGCCTTCATAGCAACAGGATTTTGAGTATAAGAGCAGGGAGGTCTTACTGCAGTTGTACAGGGCCTTGGTGAGGCCACACTTTGAATATTGCGTACAGTCTTGGTCTCCTAATCTGAGGAAGGACATTCTTGCTATTGAGGGGGTGCAGCAAAGGTTCACCAGACTGATTCCCAGGATGGCAGGACTGACATATGAAGAAAGACTGAATCGACTAGGCTTATATTCACTGGAATTTAGAAGAATGAGAGGGGACCTCATAGAAATATATAAAATTCTGATAGGATTGGACAGGTTAGATGCAGGAAGAATGTTCCTGATGTTGGGGAAGTCCAGAACCAGGGGTCACAGTCTAAGGGTAAGGGATAAGCCATTTAGGACCGAGGTGAGGAGAAACTTCTTCACTCAGAGAATTGTGAACCTGTGGATTTCTCTACCACAGAAAGTTGTTGAGGCCAGTTCGTTAGATATATTCAAAAGGGAGTTAGATGTGGCCCTTACAGCTAAAGGGATCAAGGGGTATGGAGAGAAAGCAGGAATGGGGTACTGAAGTTGCATGATCAGCCATAATCGTATTGAATAGTGGTGCAGGCTCGAAGGGCCGAATGGCCTACTCCTGCACCTATTTTCTATGTTTCTATGTTTCACGGCGTTGTGGGTAATATATTAGCATGGATAGAGGATTGGCTAACTAACAGAAAACAGAGAGTCGGGATAAATGGGTAATTTTCCGGTTGGAAAACAATGACTAGTGGGGTGCCGCAGGGGTTGGTGCTGGGTCCTCAACTATTTGCAGTCCATATTAATGACTTGGATGAAGGGACCGAGTGTAATTAGCCAAGTTTGCTGATGATACAAAGATGGATGGGAAAACAAATTGTGAGGAGGGCACAAAAAATCTGCAAAGGGATATAGACAGGCTAAGTGAGTAGGCAAAAATTTGGAAGATGGAGTTTAATGTGGGAAAATGTGAGGTTATCCACTTTAGCAGAAAAAAATAGAAAAGCAAATTATTATTTAAATGGAGAAAAATTTCAAAGTGCTGTAGTATAGAGGGACCTGGGGGTCCTTGTGCATGAAACACAAAAAGTTAATATGCAGGTACAGCAAGTAATCAGGAAAGCAAATGGAATGTTGCCCTTTATTGCAAGGGGGACGGAGTATAAAAGCAGAGAAGTCCTGCTACAACTGTACAGGATATTGTTGAGGCCACACCTAGAGTACTGCGTACAGTTTTGGTCTCCATATTTAAGGAAGGATATACTTGCATTGGTGACTGTTCAGAGAAGATTCACTAGGTTGATTCCGGAGATGAGGGGGTTGACTTATGAAAATAGGTTGAGTAGGTTGGGCCTATGCTCATTGGAGCTCAGAAGAAATAGGTGTTCTTATCAAAACATCTAAGATAATGAGGGGGCTCGACAAGGTAGATGCAGAGAGGATATTTCCATTCATAGGGGAAATTAAACTAGAGGACATAGTCTTAGAATAAGGGATAAGGGGCCGCCCATTTAAAACTTAGATGAGGAGTAATTTCTTCTCTCAGAGGGTTGTAAATTCATGGAATTCTCTTCCCCTGAGAGCTGTGGAGTCTGGGTCATTGAATATATTTAAGGTGGAGATAGAGAGATTTTTGAGTGATAAGGGAATAAAGGGTTATGGGGAGCGGGCAGAGACGTGGAGCTGAGGCTATGATCAGATCAGCCACGATCTTATTAAATAGCGGAGTAGGCTCGAGAGGCCAGGTCGCCATCTCCTGCTCCTATTTCTTATGTTCTTTTACCAGTAACATGAATAACATTAGCATCACCAGTGCAGAGCTTTGCTATGGAGATCAGTGTAACCATGCCCACAAAGCACGAATTTGTAATGTATGCTTCTGCTGCGCAAAACTTTTGGTACCTGAAATGCTAACTCATTAAATCTAACTCAATTATGTCATAGTTGAGGGTCTGCATTACAAATTATCTCATTAAATGCAATTCCTGAAGCTACTGTATATACGTAATCATATTTTAACAAATGTAAATGCATTTTAAACTTAATTTCATTACTTAAGAATGTAAATCATTCAAAAATGTCATGCTTAAAACAAAAAGGATCTCTTACCAATTGGCTTTCCTGTAATGTCAAGAATATAGCCAGGCCTGTCACTGCCACACAGAATAACAAATTCATCTGAAATATGATTCAATGTAAATATTGTCAATATAATATACACATCATGAATTCTAATTCTAGTTGTAAATGTCTTAACTTGATACATACAAACTTACTTGTGACAGGAATGGGACACTGCTCACACGGCCTGTTCCAAGCTTTCCCGATCTTGTACGAACAACAGCATAGTTTCTTTGTCATGTTAAAGGCCAGCTCACCATCACATGTGCCATTTTCACTGTAAAAATTTTTGAAGCAGAAGCTCTTTCTCATGTCTGTAAATTGAAAGGATAAAACCTGTCACTAAGCTGAAAGGTTTTAGATAAACACAACTGGACTTAGTTGATTAAAAACAAAAGATATACAGCTTCTTAATTTCCTCCTAACTGGTTGATGGATGCGTACCCATACAGTTGTTTCCACCATTAACCTGCATATAATCTGGTGGACAGATGCAGGTATAATTTCCTACTGTGTTGAAACAGGTACCAGGGCCACAAATGCCGGGTGAACTGGCGCACTCATCAAGATCTAGAATAAAGCAGATAAACAATATTTTTTTTCTTATTTGGAAATAAAGCGACTTGCGATCAATGCTATACATTTACTCATTTCTAGTGTTTTATTATATTCAACATTACAAAAAATAATTTCTATAAAATGCAACTGGATTGAAAGAACCTAAATTAATGCAAATGAATTGCTGTTTCAGGTTGGATGGGGCACTTACGCCTGAGACTAACCTGGTTAGGGGGAGAGTGATGTTGAAGCCAGGACAGGACACAAGTTATGATTTTTATACGAGGCACTGCAACCATTATTAGCGCAAATCGAAAATTTGGGCATGGTGACAATGATTCTTCATCAACTGCACATGCCCAAATTTCCGACATGTGCTACTGACAGGCGGGCGACCGGGCAGCAGGACGTTGGATAATCACCTTTATAATTCCAAGATTTTCAACTGATCTTCTATGAGACCCACTTCCTGCTCCCTTGACCCTATTCCCACTAAAATTCCCACACAACTTCTTTTTCTGGCTCCCATGTTAGCTGACATTGTTAACGGTTCTCTCTCCTCAGATACTGGCCCCCTCTCCTTCAAATCTGTTGTCATCACCCCTCTCCTCAAAAAATCAATTCTTGACCCTACTATGCTAGCAAGCTGCCGCCCCATCTCCAACCTCCCTTTCCTCTACAAAGTCCTTAAACGTGTTATCGCCTCCCAAATCCGTGTCCATCTTTCCCGGAACTGTTTGAATCCCATCAATCCGGTTTTCACCTCTGCCACAGTACAGAAGCGGCTCTCATCAAAGTCACAAATTACATCCTTTGTAACTGTGACAAAGGTAAACTATCCTTCCTCGTCCTTCTCGACCAGTCTGCAGCCTTTAACACGGTTGACCACTCCATCCTCCTCCAACGCCTCTCCACCACTTTCCAGCTGGGTGGGACTGCACTCGCCTGGTTCCATTCTTATCTATCTAATTGTAGCCAGAAAATCACCTGCAATGGCTTCTCTTCCCACTCCTGCATCGCTACTTCTGCTGTCCCCCAAGGATCTATCCTTGGCCCTCTCCTATTTCTCATCTATTTCCTGCCCCTTGGCGACATCATTCGAAAACACGGCATCAGTTTCCACATGTACGCTGACGACACCCAGCTCTACCTCCATGGTTTCTAAAATTGTCAGACTGCTTGTCTGACATCCAGTACTGGATGAGCAGAAATTTTCTCCAATTAAATATTGGGAAAACCGAAGCCCTGCCACAAACTGCGCTTCCTAGCCAGCGACTCCATCCCTCTCCCTAGCATCTAATTGAGGTTGAACCAAACTGTTCACAACCTAGGGGTCATATTTGACCTGGAAATGACCTTCCGGCCACATATCCACGGCATATCTAAAACCAACTATTTCCACCTCCGTAACATTGCCTGTCTCCGCTCCTGCTTCAGCTCATCTGCTGCTGAAATGTTCATCCATGCTTTTGTAGACTTAACTACTCCAATGCACTCCTGGCTGGCCTCCCACATTCTACCCTACGTAAATTTGAGGTCATCAGAACTTGGCAGCCCGTATCCTAACTTGCACCAAGTCCCGCTCACCCATCACCTCTGTGCTCGCCAAACTACATTGGCTCCTGGTTAAGCAATGTCTCAATTTCAAAATTCTCATCCTTGTATACCAATTCCTCCATGGCCTTGCCTCTCCCTATCTCTCTAATCTCCTTCAGCCTCACAACATCCCCCCCAACCCCCTCAAGATGTCTGCGCTCCTCAAATTCTGCCCTCTTGAGTATTCCTGATCAACCATTGGTGGCCGCGCCTTCAGCTACCTAGGCCCCAAGCTCCAGAACTCAAATCCCTAAACCTCTCTGCCTCTCTATCCTCCTTTAAGACACTCCTTAAACCTATCTCTTTGACCTCATCTGCTGTATGTGGTTCGGTGTCAAATTTATTTGTTTTGTCTTATAACACGCCTGTGAAGCGCATTGGGACGTTCTACTACGTTAAAGGTGCTATATAAATACAAATTGTTGTTGTTGAAGGAACAGTGTTCAGCAAAAACAAAAATCTGCATTTTTGTGATTATCAAATTGCAAAACGTATGTCCTGGAAATAAAACACTTCCTGAATCCTGTCTACGAAAGGAGGGATGTACAACGGGTGGTAGCGGATTACTTATCCTAACTTCAATGAAAAGGAAAATTTGTGCGGCGTATAAAACATACTAACCATTTTACGGCCCTGCCAATGTTGAAAGCTCCATCCCCAGTGTTAGCATCAATCACTCAGATCAGATATAGCACGACCAAATACAGAATATACCTTCCTCTCCTCTGACCTTTACTCTAAACTTTGTTGGGCCAATGTAAATTTTTCTACTTCCAAAGGAAGATTGACAATTTAGTGTCAATTATAGGTACTTGTGTGTTGTCAGCTTACACCTACTCAGTGGATTTACAGTATCCAGTTTCATTTCATGAAGGATCCTTACATGTTGCTGAAGGTCTTTTGCGCCATGTTATTGTGTACATGTGTACAGAAGGGTTCCTTAAAGGGGCAGGTCAGGCATTTTGCTGAACATATTTTGGATGAGTACATGTGTAGCAATGTTCCTAGCTGCATTAGCGTTCAAGATGAATATCATAGGCAGTATCTGCCTCCTGTTCTGGCTCTGATTTGGTCTGGCATCCTCCACCATGTATAGCAAGGTTATGGAGCTTGCAGCAAAAAACAATGCTTCTAGACATCATGAGGGAAGCTATTTTGCAAGACTCACTGTGCAGACATCTGAAGTACTGCTTCAGGATGCCAATGTATACTCAATAATGTTTATGGTGGTTGCCTGGGCCTCGCTGTGTCAGTGTTTTTATTCTTCTCATACCTGCTGCAACGGTGTCATAGCTGAAGAGAGTTGCCTTGGTCCCCGAGAAACCACCCTTCAAGTTGCCATTTGTCTTTAACTATGCTTGGCACTGATGGCTGATTTGTGTTTCTGCCTGGAAGTAGCCACTTGACCTGCATGATATTATCATTGTAGTCACAGATCATGTGTATATTAATGGGGTAGAACCAAGTACTGTTCATGCAGCCCACTGCATTACGGATGACCCACGTGAATATGCCAATCATTTCTTATGCTTTAGGAAAAGCAACTGCCTGCAAAATTGTGCAGGCTTGTCATGTTGCTGGTCAGTGGGAAAGGAAATGAAGGTGTTGGCCTTTCTGAATAAGCCAGCAGTCACTTCTTGATGCATCTGTAGACAGCAAATTGGCTGAAATTGCCATCTGACATCTCTGGTAGCTCTACTCTGTTTCCCCACTATTTCCAATGGCATGATAGCAGTGATCGAAATCCCCATTGTACTGAATTTGCTGTCAGGAGTAGCTCCCACTTGGATCCTGAGGTATAAGAATCTGCTTTAGCTCTATCATCCATTTCATACGGGTGCAAGGAGTGTGATGTATGGAGACTGGAAATTTGTAAGCTTCCCTCAATCACCAGTAATCTTAGAAATAACAAGTATAACGTACAATTTAGGCATAATAACGTATAGTGAACCAACATTAATACTACAATTTCAGAATAGGTGGAAATTGAACATGCAATGAGCAATATAATGGTCTCCCCAGATTGCTAGCCAGCTACTGACATTCACCATTATGCCAATAGCAATTCCAGACTACAGATGAATAGGTATCTCCTTAAATGTCTACGTAAACTACATTCAGAACTTAGTACAATCATCTCAGTAATCTCATCATTTAACTCCCTACCATTTTTCTTTTGATAATAGGAACTCTCCATCTTCACCCCAGTTTGTACACCGACTATAGCCTATCTGTTCCCAGGCAACTGCCAATATATTTTTCATCTGGCCACTGAGAATTGCATGAAATGACCCTTTCTGTAGCTTACCTCATTCTGCCAATGAGACATACAAGGGTTTATTCAATGATCCTGTCCTCTCAGTGCTGAGCCTTGCTACAATCAGAGATAGGGTTACAACAATGTCGTCCCAATTTTCCAATCTGTGTCCGTGTGGAAAAGCAGTGGGTTGGAAGTGTTGGATTGCAGAAATTACCCTATGGTCTCTACTCAGCATCGTCTTATAGCCGCACAGCTGAGATCAGGAACTCAGTGCAGCTGGACATTAAGCACACACCCAACCAGCTAGTGGGTCTGTATGCTGTTGTTCCAGTATAGCAAATTATCATGCTGTCAATGCCTTATATCTAATAAATCCTACATGGATCTCCAATGGATTCATATGATCCACAAATACACTAAATAAAGACTAATGAAACATAAGGAAAATATTAAAGCTATAAGTGTGACTGTCACTTTTCAGTAAATATACCTTCACATACTCTGGTTTCTTCATTCAAATAGAAACCACGTGGGCATTCACACTGGAAGCTACCGAATGTGTTGACACATATTCCTCCTTGACAGAGTCCTGGTAATTCTTTACATTCATCAATATCTGTGGAAAGTAATAACAGATAACTGGATGTGCTGTTAACAACACAGGGAGACTATTCACACTGTGATATTCAAAATGTTATTTACAAAAAGGCATGAGCAGTTACCCTCCAAAATAACTGTGATGGGGTTAGGACGAAAACCTTCTCCTCCAGGACAAAGAGTTTTGTAGTCAGCTGTAAAAAAATAACTAGTTCAGTCTGTTATAAGGAACCCAAACATAAATTAAAAATAAATTATACATTTATAAAGCTGTAAGTTAGCAACAAGCATTAAATTCGGAGCAAGTCAAACTATTTTTACTAGTGGACTAATAATTTAAATCCTGGTCAGCTATCTTTTTAAGCTTTGAAATATTACTGTTAAGTTCAGGGAAATTTCTATCTCCCTGGGCAATGTTGTTGTGTTTTCAGTTTGTTCATGTTGACTCTGAAATATACACTCATTTTACAGTAGTGAAGTTATGCAACCATAGATAGCTTCATTACTGTTCACATATACTTACCTACCAACCCTTGATTTGCTCCTATTCTCTTTTAACTCTTTTGCTAATACACTCTACTCTATTTACTCTAAATGTCAAGATTAAAAGTATTCTTTTGTTTTAATTATTCTACTTTCATGCCCATTTTGGAGATGGGGGCATTTTATTTAAAAAACAGTTTTCATTGGTTGAAAACTGGGTGTAAAAGGGGGATTGAAAGCCTAAATTTTGGAGACTGACTTTTTTGTAACTCGACCATTAACATTTAAAAACACATCCTATCCTGGAAGGATTGCTATTGTGGGTCACTATACCCATTGCTGGATGAGTAAATACATCTGCAGTGTTCAAACCGTACATTTGCAATCAAAAAAATATATGATCTGAAGAGTGGGATCATAAAGCTTTCCAACATTTAGAACCATAACTACAAAGGAAATGACATCTCTTTGCTACACTTCCATTACCATAATACTTATTTTGTAATTTTAGTGAGTAAGCTATATTATAAAGAGAACATACAACAAAATAGTGACAAACAGATTTGTTAATTACCCGTCAATAAACTGATACAATATTCTTAAACACTTTTGAAACACTGAGTTACTTCTCAAAGAAAGTAGATATAAAATAGCTTAAAAGCATCCTCTGAACTCTTACATGAATTGATAGAGGGACATAGCTCACACGGAAAGCCCCAAGCTCTGCCCAAGGAACAGCAACAAGATGCTCTTGAAACTCCAACTCCAATCTCATTGTTGCAAGAAAGGGTGTTATCTCCACGTAATGAATATTCCAAGAAGCACTTTCCCAAGCGAGGATCTATGTAAAATAAAATACATTCATTCATTCATTCATTTTGCTACTGAAAACATATAGGGGCCGAAATTGGTGAAATTCATGGTCCGCCCGCTTTTCGGCGGCCCCCGGGCAGTGCGTCATATTTTATCGCCTGCTGGGGCCGAGTGAGCGGGAATTTCATCCCATTTTTCTCGGCAGTAAGCCGAGCGAAGTGCAGCCGGTGGTGTGTAGCAGAGGAGGCCTTTTCACTCGGGAATCTTCGGCTCCCAAGTTGTGCGCATGCGCACAGCTCTCAAGTTCTGCTCCCTGAGAGGCACCGACAAGAGACCAGAGATTGCTGGCCTGAGAACACTGTGTGGGGGGGGGGGGGTGGTGGGAGAAAGATCGTGTGGGGCGGCCTGATATCGCTGTGGTGTGGGTGGGAGGGACTGGGGTGGAGCTGGGAGAGACTGAGGTGCGAGAGACACTAATAACATTTTTATTATAATTCATTAATAAAGGGGTAAATAAGTCTTTATTAGACCATTTATATTATTGTCTAACACTAGAAAATATTACAATCCATTTAAAAATACATCAAACTGTGGAGAACTATAAAGATCTGTGTAATATCAAACAAACTTGTCAGCTCTGTGTACATACTTGCCCACTTAAGATCCACTTAAATGCACCTTCTCCAGGATGGTATGCAATTCCTGTGGTATGTCATGAATTTTGCACTTTTGGGCAGTATGTCGGCGATCTGCATGGGCGGGCGGTGTGCATACCGCCCGGCGGTGTGTCACTGATGAATTTTTCACTGGCCGGTATGTCGGCGATAAGTAGGTGTTTTTTCACCAAAATTGCATTTTTGGGTGGTAAGCGGGTAGTGGACAGTATGTTGATGAATTTTGGGCCGTAAGTAGTTTGTAGAAGGAAAATGTCTTTGAAACACATTCTGCATATTGCTCACTAGGGATTTCCAAGATTAGCTGTGGTCTATGAACATTATATTACGATTACGTTAGTTAACTGGCTAATTGGTTCTTCTAAAATTGTATGCATAAATCTAATAGTGAGCAGCAGCTTTACTGTTAACATAGTTAATACTGAAGAACTACTTAAAATTGAATGAATGAGTCAGAAATTAATCACAGCTTTAAAATGCTGCTGCATGCATAGACCTGGAAAAGGCACTGTTAAAAGTCACCAACTAGCTCAACCATGATGATAAATAAGTACACAGCTTTAACTTTCCTTTTTCAATTTTATTCACTCCTACATCACCTATCCCAAGAAAATGGCATTTGGCACCTAATCTGATTCTATCACAAGCCACCACCACATACTGCTCTCAAATAAGTGATCTGAAAAGTATATTTTTCACCCATTCTACTCTCTTGGTTCTTTATGCAGTCTATAGTATCCCGAGAGGTTGGGTTGTATGCCTGCTCCCAGGCTACCTAGTGTTACTCTGAAATCTGCCATTAGGAAGGGCATGAGTGTGGCTTCAGCATAACTCTCCATCACAGAATTTTCATCCTCCCTGTGGCGATGCATCCACCTTTGTTTGAAATGGCTTGAAATGGCAAGATACCAGTAACTATCCACACATAGGAATGAACCCACATCCAACACTCCACAGCATAAGGTATTAGAGCTCACTAATAATTTTCCTGCAAAATGTGCAGTTTTCTCCTGTTTATTGCAGGTAACTTTGGGGCAATTACTGAACTATCACCACAATCCTAACTGTTCAATGCAATTGATTTATAATTAATTGTAACGTACCAACACACCCCACACCGGTTGGGTTCAGCTCAAATTCAGACGGGCAGTTGCAGACGTAGCTTCCAGGGGTGTTAACACAAATTCCATTGATACAATTAACTGGATCTGCGCACTCATTGACATCTGTAAAAGATTTCCAAAATTATCTAGATAATGTTTTCTAGTAATGTCTGAAATCACTTGAAACTTTCATTACTTAGTTATTTTGTTGCTCCAAATATCTGAGAAATAATGTAACAATGACAATATTTACCATATGAAAACAAAATTTTACCTGTGCAGTTGCCGCCACTCCTGTCTAGCTCATAACCCAAATCACATTCGCATCTGAAGAGTCCTGGAAGATTCTGGCATCTTCCAAACACACAAATGTCAGGGAGTGAGCATTCATCAATATCTGGAGAAAACGTCATAAAGAACTCACTGAAAATAACCTTTTAAAATATATTGGAAGTGCTTATTTTTTTAAATACAAGTCGTCCATTTATGCTATCATTAAAAAAATTGAGATACACAGATGTTGATATAATGGAAAACATTTCAGCTAAATTACATTTATGGGGCAGGGCAAAACAGGGCTTTAACACTATAGCTTGCTACAAAACTGTTATCTCAGGAATGACTAATAAAATAGAAAAGAGAATCACAGTTATAGTTAGATGACACGTACCTTGACATGCCCTGCCATCTTCAGTCGGTGTGAAGCCCATGTCGCATTCACAACGGTAACTTCCAGGTGCGTTTAAGCAATGGCCATTCTCACAAAAGTTTACATTTTCGGCACATTCGTCAATGTCTGTCACACAGGGGGGGGGGGGGGGGGACGGGCGGAAGAGAAAAGATAAATTATTGAAAACACTGAATTCCTATATTTTATATGTATAAAAACTGCATAGTACATTTTATTCTGATAGCCTCATGTACTTCCAGCAGGGATTGCTGGACAGCCATCATAATGGGAATCCTGGTCCATTTTCTCCTTCGTATCCTGTGTACTGAGGCCAATTTTAGTGTCCTTAATGCTTCCCAGCTTAGATCAGTTAATTTATCTCAGATCATGGACCAAGCCTGGAATCTTCCTGGTCTGTGTGGCTCACTGTGGGATTAGGGAAGCCCAAGATGATGTTTTCAAAATCAAGAGATGTCATCATGTGATTACTATCAAGCCATGTTTTCAAATAATGCCCAGAAACCTTTTGCACAACTTTTCAGGGTCAATAATTCTTTTGAGTGCTGGAATTTTAAAGATGACATTTAAAATAATGGGGATTATGAACAGATTCAAGACATGGTTCTACATAGTACTGTTGTTGATATGTTCAATCTAAGAAGAAATCGAATAATCTATTACAGTTTATTGATCCTGAGCAGTAAATATTAACTTGAGGGAAAAGAATGGCCGTCAGTCTATATTAATATTAATTTTTATGACAAAGAAAAATGACATCCACAGTAACATCACTTGTTTCTATCCTACAATCACTCTGATGCTGAGGCTCTTATCTACAACTTTGTTACCGCCAAGCTCAACTATTCCAGCGCTTACCTCGCTGCCCTTTGAAGTTCAATCCTGCATAATCTATAGCTTATCCAAAACTGGAACTGCAATGTCCTATCATCCTCGTCCTTGCTATACTCCTTGGTACAACATATAAAATTCATATTCCTCATAACTATCTACAAGTCCCTCCACAGCCATATCCCCGCCTCCCTCTACAAACTCCTATCGCTCTATGTGCTTCTATGACTTTGGCATTTTCTGCTTTTGCTTCAATCAGAGCTTTTAATCGTCTTGAACTACATTCTGGAAGCCTCCTTGTTCAAGTATTTCCTCAAACTTATGTCTTTGATCACCTCCTTTAACTTTCATCCCATCAATGTTCAGTTTCAGGTCTGAGAAGTGCTTTGGGCCATTTATTATACTAAAGGTGCCATTTAAGTGGAAGCTTTGGCTGCAATTATAACTTTAATAGACAAGAATCCTTAATTTGTCTACTTTAATGTTAAGTCTTGTGAAATAAGAAAAAACAAATTATTAAGAGACAAACACATGAATGAATTATATCAATAAATGTTGAGGTCATGCAGGATAATGAGCAAAAATAAAAAAATGTATTTCATCTTTGGACTTACCTGTACAAAACATGCCATCACCACTGTAACCCTCTTTACACATACATCGGTACGACCCATCTGTGTTCATGCATTCAGCAGTGGAGCTGCACTTATGGGTTCCATTTGAACACTCATCCACATCTTTGCAAATAAAATGATACATTGCCAGTGAGAAAAGCATTCACAATAATGGACCTGAAATTGCACTCAGAGGCTTCCTACGGGCAAATGCCTTCGAACCGCAAGTACAATCTGCACTTACCTACTGCCTCTGGACCGACGAAGACGCGCTCACCTGGGCCTCCAGGCGTACACCTACAGAAAGGATTCCAGGGGTGCATGTGGTGCGCATGCGGTTCACAAGTGTTCCTGGGATTACATGGATCGGCCGAACCAATCAAAAAGGGGATTCCCAATATGCTAATAGGAATTCCCTTTACGTATGGAATCTCCATAAGCATATTAGGAATCCTTTAAAAAATGCATTTTCACACAATCTAAATAAAAATAAATCATTACATGTTTAAAATTAATTAAAATACAATTTAATTGAATATTTAAAACAAAAATTACATTTTTTGAAAAATAAATTCAAACATTTTTAAGGGGCCAAAAATAGCAACTAATTTTAAATATTTTTCAATGTTTCAATGATTTAAAAAAATGATATAAATATTTATTTAAACCCTTACACTGGTAAAAGGCAGCCCTACGCCTGTTTTTACCAGGTGTAAGAGTTTTGTGGGCATTCGCTGGGTGGTAGTTGGGCAAATAGCCCAACTCTCCCCCAGCGAATGTCCATTTCCTGCACATGCGGATGATCTGTCAAGCTGAAACTTGACAGATTCCAAGTTTTCATGCGTTTACGACTGCGTGCGCTGGTCGTGGGATCCGTAAAATCAGGGCCAGCTAAATGGTTTCAGAATTCCTCTGACTACTTGCAACATTCATTCTGATGAGTACATATTTCAGTCCATTTTGTCATCAAATACAAAATTAATCTTTAGAGGAATTTGATCTAATTTAGAATTGAGATTGAGCATTGAAGTTCAGTCTGGAGTTTTATAATAGTTTAAAGGTAAGGACCAGTACCAATTATGGTACTACCCCCTACGGATATAAAACTTTTGAAGCTCCATGTTGCATGTTAATGCTATTAAAGTGTAATTGATCCATGATTGTAATGATTTCATAAACTATAAAACAATGAAGATACTATTTGAGGCAAGATGCCTGACTGCTGTATGCAGCAAAGCTTTCAATACTAAACATTTCAATTCTGTGCTGGGAACTAAGCTTAATAACACATCTAGAGGCCTCTCATGATCTGGGCACCACTTGCATCATTCTCTGTTCACTTCTAGTAGGGCTGTAGTGGTCTTTATATACATATAAGCAATAACTCTTCGAAATATTCAAAAGTAATTTTTTGTTTGTAAAAAAAAAACAGGGCCAGCTGTTAAGAATAAATTTGAAATGAAGTTGTCAAGAAAGTGTACATCTTTCCCGTTTGTTCATAATTAAATCTTTTTGTACATTAACAAAAATATTCTTACCAGAACATTTGATGCCATTTCCTGACCAGCCATCTGCACACGCACACCTGAAGCTTCCTGGCGTATTTGTACATATAGCATGTCTGTCACAATTATGCGCACCAATCTCACATTCGTTAATATCTGTAACAGAAAAAAATTCCAGTGAAAAAATATAAAATAAAAAGGTAAGGCAATAGGTTGTGTTAAAGGGTATATACTTACCACTTAGTGGGTGAAATCTTACATATAGTTTTAGATCCTATTTAGTTAAAGAGGTACTGCGTTTATAAAAAGGTTTTTACTTTTTTTATTTAGAGAGGAAACTTTTGTCATGATACCACACCACAATGAAGCAGTAATTCAGTTCAACAAGGTTTGTCATTGTGTTGGTAAATAAATGCAAAGAAGTTTTCCAAACACTTTTTCATGATGGTAATATCCTTTTAAAATAATTTAGATTACATTTTCAAATGTACTTTAACAAACCAATAATGATAATAATGGAATTTGTACTTTAACAAACCAATAATGACAGTAATGGAATTAGAGGAAATACATTTATTTGAGGTGTTATTTTTAAGCATATTTTATTACTACCACTATTTTATTGCTATATATTCTATAATTTTTACTACACTTCATTATTAGTTCACTTCCTCCCTGTTATTTTACTCCTTGTCTAAATAGCTACCTGCAAGGAAAGATAAACAGGTCTCAGATTACTCTTGGACTTTCAGGTACAAAACATGTACAATCAGTTTAAGAACAGGAAAAGGCCATTTTTCTTATCTTCCAGATCTGTCCATTATTGTTAGTTGCTGGATGAGGCATTTCAATCTTTCATGTCTATTTACCATTTGTGCCATTTAGCACTTAAGACCTTATATCTACCAGACTCAAGGGTTAAATCTAAGCCCATGGTCAATAGTTGACCCCAAATTCAGAAGTGTTTTACATTTTTAAAATTAGTCGATTGATTCATTACTTACTACTTTAAGTGATAATTTACTTCATAAGTTAAAACTTAGGTACTAGAAAAGCTGGCTGTACTTAAAGTTAAGTCAAGTCACCAAATAGGATGCATCCCAGGATGCTGAGGGAGGTTAAAGAGCAAATCACAGAGTTTTTGGCCATAATCTACCAATCCTCCTTGGATATTGGGGTGGTGCCAGAGGACTGGAAAATTGCAAATATTACACCCTTGTTCAAAAAAGGTTGCAAGGATAAACCCAGCAACTACAGGTCAGTCAGCTTAACCTCGGTTGTTGGGAAGCTTTTAGAAACGATAATCAGGAATAAAATTAACAATCACTTGGATAAGAGTGGAAAACCAGCATGGATTTGTTAAAGGTGAATCATGTTTAACTAACTTTATCGAGTCTTTTGATGAGGTAACATAGAGAATTGATGAGGGCAATGTAGGTGACGTGTATATGGATTTCCCAAAGGCGTTTGATAAAAGGGCCACCTAATAGGCTTAACGCCCATAGAATAAAAGGGACAGTGGCAGCAAAGATACAAAATTGGCTAAGTAAACAGACAGTAGTGGTGAACGGTTGTTTTTCGGACTGGAGGAAGGTATATAGTGGTGTTCCCCAGGGGTTGGTACTAGGACCACTGCTTTTCCTAATATATATTAATGATTTGGACTTGGGAGTTCAGGATACAATTTCAAAATTTGCAGATGCCACAAAACTTGGAAGTATAGTGAGCAGTGAGGAGGATAGTGATAAACATCAAGAAGACATAGTCAGGCTGATGAAATGGGCAGACATGTGTCAGATGAAACTTAACACAGAAAACTGCGAATTGATACATTTTGGTAGGAAGAACGAAGAGAGGCAATATCCCGAAAAGGTACAATCCTAAAGGGGGATACATTTTGTTAGGAAGAACAAGGAGAGACAATATAAACTAAAGGGTACAATACTAAAGGGGATGAATGAACAGAGAGACCTGGGGTTATATATGCACAAATCGTTGAAGGTGGCAAGGCAGGTTGAGAAAGCAGTTAAAAAAGCCTGTGGGATCCTGGCCTTCATGAAGAGAGGTATAGAGTACAAAAGCACGGAAGATCTGATGAGCCTTAATAAAACACTGGTACGGCCTCAACTGGAGTAGTGTCCAATTCTGGGCACCGCACTTTTGGAAGGATGTAAAGGACTTTGAGAGGGTGCAGAAAAGACTTACGAGAATGATTCCAGGGATGATGGACTTCAGTTACATGGATAGACTAGAGTAGCTGGAATTGTTCTCATTAGAGCAGTTAAGATCGAGATGAGATTTGATAGAGGTATTCAAAATCATGAGTGGTCTAGACAGAGTAGATAGAGAGAAACTGATTCCATTGGCGGAAGGGATCGAGAACCAGAGGACACAGATTTAAGGTGATTAGCAAAAGAACTAAAGGCAATATGAGGAAAAACTTTTTACATGAGTGGTTAGGATCTGGAATGCACGGCCTGAAGTGGAGGCAGACTCAATCATGGCTTTCAAAAGGGAATTGGATAAGTATCTGAAGGGAAGAAATTTGCAGGGCTACAAGGAAAGGGCGGGTGTGTTAGACTAGTTGAAGTGCTCTTGCAGAGAGCTGGCACTGGCTCGATGGGCCGAATGGTTTCCTTCTGTGCTACAACCATTTTATGATTCTATATTCCCCATTCATATCTCTATGATGCATCACACACAGTACTGTCCCATTTGACACAGATGAACTGTCAATTTCGTCAATCGAAACCAAATCATCAGCATGGCTGATCCTATATAACACGCAAACAGTTACCTGTGGGCACAGTGGTAATAAGGACCTAAATGCATTACCAAATCTCTCTATAAAGCTACAAAAAGGCAATACTTATATATCGGTCTTTTAATACAGATTTCAGTAATATGGCAATCGGGACCAGATTCCTAGTATTTATGTTAAATTTACTTTCCTCCCGTCAGCAGACTTGGGTGTACAAATCTGCTACTGGTCTGTGGAAAGCAGATTTAACAGCGGAACCACAGGTAGTTGACTCTCGGAATTTGAATTAAAAGATAACTAATATGAAAGTCTCTATAATTACAGTTTTGAACTGGAACCAGCACAGTAAGTTCCAAATGACTAAACCACTTTAATTCTTCAATGGATTTAGACAAAGCATCGTTCAATACTTCATTTAAAAAAATGCGACAATTGTTTCAAAAGCAGGTCTAAAATTCCTTTGGGACTAAAGATGGTGGCCTATTAATTGGTATATTAATACAAAATTTCTGCATCTGTGGTCGCAAAGCAGAAAAATGCTCTGTGCTTTTTTTGGGAAACCGCATCCTCAGAGGAAGTGTCATTGTACTTTGTGTAATTTACTGAAATAAGTAACCGTTTCTAGAAAGTTTTATATTTCCCAACTCTGGCCATGTTCTGTTAAGTATATTTTTGAAGTAAGTTAATACTCTTTGCCCTGTATTACTATTTCCAAATTCAAACATTGGTAAACATCCACATCAAAGAAGCTATTCTGAACAGAAACTTTCTCTCTGTTACAGATTACTTGTAAGTGAATGTAAAGCGTTACTGTCATCTCAATATTAAATGTGCAAGCCTGATGAAATTGGAAGCTATGATTGGACTGCTACTTTGTAATATAGGTATCTATTATCCTGGTTTTGAGTATTTACTGCTGCATTTTAGCTAAGTTTGAATGGATATAATATTTATTAGTATGGCGTTCCCAAGCACAATTTTTCACCATTAACTTGAAAGGCATTCAATTTTATTCTTATTAAAAGCAAAGCATTTAGGAATATCTCCCAAATTCTCTTTCAGTGATAAAATAATTGATGAAGGTGTACAAGAAACAGCCACAGTCAATCCATCACGTTAGAAGAGGGTTAGCTCTTACAAAGCTTTGAAGGAGTGGGGTCTGACAGGTGAATAGAATGGGGTGAGGGGGGGTGGAGAAAGCAAAAATGTGCAAGATTACTGCTCATAGCTACTCACTCACCTGGAACAGTAGAAATGTAGGCCATAGTGTGAAGAATTTATTCGGATTTAACTATAGTTAACATATCATTCTACATGTCCAAATTTGTAACCCAACATAGATGGGTTTGGTATGGCTGCCTGGCTGAAGTCAGCCAGAATACACTTTTCATCACATATAGGAGTAAATCAGTCTTTCCAGGTATGGGTCTGAAGGAATCTTTATGGACAGAGCTAGCTGTTCAAATTTGTATTTGGAAGCTGTATCCTGTGATACAACTTGATTTGTGTTTATCTTTTTTTTAAAAAACAGTAGACTGTCTTCAGAGCAAAGAATACTTAACTTGCTGTGAATACAATTGAAGTTATTAAAGTAATGAACAACTTATATTAATTGTCATGCAAACTTTAAACAGATAATTTGAAATACTTAAATAGCTTCCAAATATGTAGGTTACTTAAATAAAATTGGATATAATACACCAATATAAACAGATGCAAAGAACTCCAAACTGACAAGTTAAAAGGAAGAAATAATTAGGTTAACAATGTAAAATTGGTCATCAGTCCATCATTTGACGGGTAAATATATGCGGAAATCAAGGCTTATTCATTTCACATTTCTACTTTACCTTCAAGTTGAAGCAGATGTAAAGCTGTAGTATAAGCATCAATGATTAAACACATATATATTGTATTTTTAATTATAATTTGTGGAAAAAAGTAGTACTGTATGAGGGTTTGTGTTTTTATTTGTGGAAACTATTTATTGGTGAATATTTGCACCATTTTAGGTGAAGGATGTCAGATCTGGGGAATGCAACACTCTCTTACCTTAGTAGCCAGATTCAGGATCAAGCTCGCCAAGGTCAGGTATAGTACAGATACACATTAAAGTTTTATCCAGCCATGATCTCACTGAATGGTGGAACAGGCTCAAAGGACGAATGGCCTTCCTATCCTTCACCAACAATGTGACTCAACCCTATTGTGCTGCAATGGCATGAAATTTTACAATAGCAAATGTTATAGCATCTCATCTCTGAATGAGACTACCATGTCAAATTGCACTTATTTATGAACAATTTTGTTCCATTTAACATCCTTTTACTTAATCTTTACAGCTGGCAGAGGATCAGAGGTAAAGAGGCAGCCCTAACTCACTGCACCGTGTATTTTAACCTATGGTTGATACTTTTTTCCGCCTCTTTCTCTCCAATGGCAGCTGGTCATTATTCCGCCATTCATACCCTATCTAGACTAACCTTATTCTAACTCCAGCCATTACCATTTCAAAGTGACTAAAGTAAATGTTGGTCCCTTAGAAGATGAGAAGGGGGATTTAATAATGGGTAATGTGGAAATGGCTGAGACAAACAATTATTTTGCTTCGGTCTTCACAGTGGAAGACACAAAAACCATGCCAAAAATTGCTGGTCACAGAATGTGGGAAGTGAGGACCTTGAGACAATCACTATCACGAGGGGGGTAGTGCTGGACAGGCTAATGGAACTCAAGGTAGACAAGTCCCCTGGTCCTGATGAAATGCATCCCAGGGTATTAAAAGAGATGGCGGAAGTTATAGCAGATGCATTCGTTATAATCTACCAAAATTCCCTGGACTCTGGGGAGGTGCCATCGGATTGGAAAGCAGCTAATGTAACGCCTCTGTTTAAAAAAGGGGACAGACAAAAGGCAGGTAACTATAGGCCGATTAATTTAACATCTGTAGTGGGGAAAATGCTTGAAGCTATCATTAAGGAAGAAATAGCGGGACATCTTGACAGGAATAGTGCAATCAAGCAGACGCAACATGGATTCATGAAGGGGAAATCACGTTTAACTAATTTACTGAAATTCTTTGATGATTTAACGAGCATGGTGGATAGAGGTGTACCGATGGATGTGGTGTATTTAGATTTCCAAAAGGCATTCGATAAGGTGCCACACAAAAGGTTACTGCAGAAGATAAAGGGACGCGGAGTCAGAGGAAATGTATTAGCATGGATAGAGAATTGGCTGGCTAACAGAAAGCAGAGAGTCGGGATAAATGGGTCCTTTTTGGGTTGGAAATCGGTGGTTAGTGGTGTGCCACAGGGATCGGTGCTGGGGCCTCAACTGTTTACAATATACATAGATGGCCTGGAAGAGGGGACAGAGTGTAGTGTAACAAAATTTGCAGATGACACAAAAATTAGTGGGAAAGCGGGTTGTGTACAGGACACAGAGAGGCTACAAAGAGATTTAGATAGGTTAAGCGAATGGGCTAAGGTTTGGCAGATGGAATACAATGTCGGAAAATGTGAGGTCATCCACCTTGGAAAAAAAAAACAGTAAAAGGGAATATTATTTGAATGGGGAGAAATTACAACATGCTGCGGTGCAGAGGGACCTGGGGGTCCTTGTGCATGAATCCCAAAAAGTTAGTTTGCAGGTGCAGCAGGTAATCAGGAAGGCGAATGGAATGTTGGCCTTCATTGCGAGAGGGATGGAGTACAAAAGCAGGGAGGTCCTGCTGAAACTGTACAGGGTATTTGGTGAGGCCGCACCTGGAGTACTGCGTGCAGTTTTGGTCACCTTACTTAAGGAAGGATATACTGACTTTGGAAGGGGTACAGAGACGATTCACTAGGCTGATTCCGGAGATGAGGGGGTTACCTTATGATGATAGATTGAGTAGACTGGGTCTTTACTCGTTGGAGTTCAGAAGGATGAGGGGTGATCTTATAGAAACATTTAAAATAAGGAAGGGGATAGACAGGATAGAGGCAGAGAGGTTGTTTCCACTGGTTGGGGAGAATAGAACTAGGGGGCACAGCCTCAAAATACGGGGGAGCCAATTTAAAACAGAGTTGAGAAGGAATTTCTTCTCCCAGAGGGTTGTGAATCTGTGGAATTCTCTGCCCAAGGAAGCAGTTGAGGCTAGCTCATTAAATATATTCAAATCACAGATAGATAAGATTTTTAACCAATAAAGGAATTAAGGGTTATGGGGAGCGGGCGGGTAAGTGGAGCTGAGTCCACGGCCAGATCAGCCATGATCTTGTTGAATGGCGGAGCAGGCTCGAGGGGCTAGATGGCCTACTCCTGTTCCTAATTCTTATGTTCTAATTCAGCCCATCATCCCTTTTGTCTCTCTAATCTCTCTTGCCTTCCATCCTATCACAGATCTTCCCTTTTGTTCTTTCTTCCCCTCCCCTTTTCAGTGCTCCTGAAGAATATGTTCTTTTCGAACATTCGCCAGTTCTGACGAAGGGTCACCACCCGAAACGTTAACTCTGTTTTTCTTTCCACAGATGCTGCTTGACCTGCTGAGATTTCCAGCATTTCCTGTTTTTATTTCAGATTCCAGCATCTGCAGTATTTTGCTTTTGTGTTGTTATAGTAATGTGGCTATTCCCAGGCTGCTTCACAAATACCAATCTTGACTAAGTTTGCTTCTTGTATTTTATACTGTATTCAGAATGTTCACTAAAAGGGATTTAGTTCCACTTTGGATCTGTAAGGCAGTATTCACAGTGCCACTACTGAAGGTCACTGATTTGGGTTCACTTGCATTATTGATTTTGAGTGAGTTTGGATAGTAATAACAAGTGTGTGCATTGTAAAGTACACTGCTCCATATACACCTATTGACACATTGTTCACATCTACAGTCTTCCATTAATACCACAACTTTCAGTGTTTGTTTCAAAATTTAAAAATAGTCTTCAATCTGTCCATTGTTATTCTGTTCTTGCATGCAGGGAACTTCTAGGGTCACACAAGCAGCAGAACTATGGACAACCACGACGACACAACCACGAAGGTCACAGATGTTAACAGGCTCAAAATACTTAACTGCTTGGTGTCACATCATAGGATACAGCTTCAGCACAGGTTGATGCTACAACACCACAATGGGAGAGTAATCCACCCTATGAAGCTTCAAACTGAAGGTGCCAGAATTTGACAGAGAAACATTAACACATTAGTTAATAGTTTCAGTATTCCATAAACACATTTTGAAGTGGCAAGAGGCTGAGAATTCCAGCATTCTATAAACTTGGTACTTTTATCAAATTTGCCACCGCAGATCTGCAGGGCACCATGCAGATTATGATAATGAATTTGCAAGATGTTACAAGGACGGACCAGGCACAAAGTTGTGTAGAAATTCAAGTATCTGGTCTGATTAATCCTTAAATTAGACTAAATATAGTGTGACCGTACACTGATGAGTGGCAACCAAAATTAGACACAAATTGTGAATCTCGAGAGATTGTCCCAGTAATCATCCTTCTTATTGAAACTGACACAGATCAGGACATCTTCCTCTTCCCAGACAAGAGGTGATGGCCATCAGACTTTGAGAGAGCGATGCCAGAGAAGAGAGTTAACAATGTACCAGTGTAGCCAGCTACAAAAAACAACTCACTGCAAACCCTATGCACGTTTGTGACTCTTGGAACACTTTCTACTTGTGGTACGACGGGCCGGGAGAAATAAATAAAGGAAAAATACTACTAAGCTTATGAATTGCAAAAAAAAATTACATTTTAAGAATCAGACTTGTACACAAAATCTGTTCCAATGTCAAAAATTCTTTCACTAAATAAATACTCTTTATTTTTTGTCTTTAGAATTACATTCTAAGTTACTCTTCATAATTTATATTATTCTTGATAGGATGTCAGGCTATGTGGTGTTTCATAGTGTACACGCCTATAGCAATCTTTGGAGAGTCCTTGCTGTAATGGTGCATCTTTTTAATATTCTAGCTGAGTTCCCAATATATTGCTAATGTTGAGTCAGAAAGTATGCTGGAGGATGGTGGTGTGCTGGTAGGTGGCAGAAAGGTACACATCTCTAGTGAAAGAAATCCCTAAGACTTTTATCCAGGAGGTAGAGAAGCAAGTTTTAAGAGATAGTGAAGCAAGTATGTTTTGGTTGGTTTTTGGAAAATAATTAGCATTTCCCTTACCTACCGCAGCTGTGTGAACAAATCTTTATGTGCAATGATTTTCAAATCATTTAGGAAAACAAACATATAAACAATGTTATAGTCTGAGGAAAGAATTTATTTCTGTACCACTGAGAAAAATTAACTTTTCTATAAACTATCATGGTTTTAAATCTCAGTATAAACAAATTCAAGCACAAGCAACCTCATTTTTTTTTAGAAATTTACTGCACGGAAGAAAGCCATTTCAGCCCATCGTGTCTATTGTTACTGGATAAGTAGTTAACATATTTTGTGTGTTTAACAAACTCCTCACTCTGCTATTTTATTGGTGGAGTTAACTTATTAAAGTAAGTGGTTGAGCGTCTGTTTAAATAACAGAGAGGGGAATTTGATACAAGCATGTTAAAGTGCATCATTCGCAGTTACTTCCAAATGTTTGCAATTGTTCAAAAAAAGTAACTAGACCATGTTTGCTAAACCCCGATCACTTTAAGCATTGTCTTTTTGAAGAGCCAGGTAAGTAGACCTTTGCCAGTAAATTACACTAGCTAGGGCCCGACTTTGGTGGATGGCCCAATTCTCTTCAGTCAATCTTTACCGCCCGGTACCGCTGTGGGGGAGTGCTGGCAACATTGGCCGAGTGCAGCGTTAGCGGAGTGCGACGGATGGTCTGCTCCGGCGGTGCAGGGTAAGTTGTCTGGGACTCTGGACTCTTTGGGTCCAGAGTTTTGTGCATGCGCGCTCTTCCATCGACCTCCGCCCCCCCCACCCCCCACTCAAGTAGAGCAGTCCAGAGGCCAGAGACTGCTGACATCGGATCGCAGGTAAGTGTGTCCAGGTATGTTTAGATTTTTAATTATTTTGTGCAGTGTTTTTGATTTATTTATAATTATATTGTTATTTATATTTGTGTTTTTCTGGGGGGGGGGCGGGTGGAAGAGGACTAGATCTCGGGGTGGGGGTGGGAGGATTAGATCTCTCTGGGGAGGAGGAGGATTAGATCTCTCTGGGGAGGGGGAGGATTAGATCTCTCTGGGGAGGGGGAGGATTAGATCTCTCTGGGGAGGGGGAGGATTAGATCTCTCTGGGGAGGGGGAGGATTAGATCTCTCTGGGGGGTGGGGGCAATTAGATCTTGGGGCTGGGGGGTGGGGAGGAGAGGACTAGATCGCTGGGGGAAGGAATAGATCGCTGGGGGGGATGAACAATTTACAAACTGCCAACATACCATCGGCATAAAACCACCTTTTTTCAGATGGTGTGCAGCTGTGGTGGTATGTCGGCAGTATTCTACCAATGTTGGACTTTTGTGTGGTCTGTAGGGTGCTCTGTGTGGGCGGACGATATGCATACTGCCCGGTGGTATATCACTGATTAATTTCCTGCTGGGCGGTATGTCGGTATTTTTTGATCAATGTCACGATTTTGGGTGGTTTTTCGACCAATTTCGGCCCCCAGAGTGTGGCATCATTAATTAATAGCATTCTGTTAGTATTACAGTAGTAATTTGTTTTAAATGTAATCTAATAGGCTTTTTAAGTTCAAAATATTGCCAGAAATCGATACTATGGAATATTGTAGAGCAGAAAAATATATTTTTTTAAATTAAAAATATAGGTTACTTAGTGCTACATGAAATGAATGCATACTGGAATTGTTTAGCTAGTTGCCATGGTCACCACATTGGAATCAGGACTCCAATGTTTGGGACAGATAAGATCAATGAAAGCAACTTTTGAAAAGAACAAATTGAAGTAAAAATGTTTTTTGAGATACTCGTTTAAACAGAGGGTTGTCATCAAATTACTTACATATTTAGTTGTTTTAATTATGGCACATTGTTCCTTTAATACCAGCTTCAAGTTGGACTGAATAATGCACTGTTAAATTCTGGAGCTTAGCATTGGGAATTTAACTGGGCATGCTTCCTGTTGTTATTCCCTTCATATTGAACTTATGTGGCTCTTAATGAGTCTTGCAGTAATCATTAGAGGTGGTCATTAGTTCAGTAGAAATGATGCCAAAAGCAAAATGCAAACTTCATTGTTTACTAGCCAATTTCTCACAATTATTAGTTAAATAAAATGTTTTTTTATCCAATTATAATTTAAATGATTTATGGTCAATGCTGAATGACTTGGCAAAGGTACCTTAACTCGTACATTAATTTTCTCATGTTCTGACGAGGATACCGTGAAAAGTTCCATCGAGTCTTTTGAATTTGATCTTAAGCTTTCAAAGTCCCATAAATCACTATGAACATGGTTATAATTTAGGATGTTTCCTTCTCTGTCAAGACACGTCAGTGAACATACGTTGCTTAAATTGAAAGCTTATAACGCCTTACACAAGGATTGATGTAGAAGGGGTTCTTGTCTTCAAGATCTGTGCTTCTTGCCAGTTGTCATAAAGCAAACACTATTTACTAACCTAATATTCCAGAATCATGACATCTAATAACACCTGTTCAGATTTGGAAAAAAACTATTGCCAATCAGGACTTGTTAGTTTAATGATTGTCTCTAATCTCCCTGTTCAGTTTTTGCTGACAGCCACACTACTCTCCAATCATGTTAACTCAACATCTTCCATAGCATTTCCCCAACAATATTTAAAATATATATTTTCTAGGTTAGAGCAATTCCCAATGGGGAGGAAGCAGCTGTTCATTTTTGGAAAGAGCTCTCTCTTACTTGAAAATGTCACACTCATATACACATTTAGTCATTTAGGTGGGTTAAGTTACATAGAACTATTTCCATATAAATCCTTTAAGAATTGTTAAGACAATAAAACACAATAAATTCTAAAAATAAAAATCAGTGAAATTAAGAATTACAGTAAAATAATCCTCGACAGATCGCACGCATCCGAAGGTAAAGGGCCCCCTATTTGCCCAACTTTTAAAATCCTAGTTTAAACATTTTATTAGGATTTTAAACATTTAAAATTCTATTAAATAAGGTAAGTTTATTTTTAGGCCCTTTAAAATATGTAAATTTATTTTTCAAAAAATGGAAGTTTTGTTTTAAATAATTAATTAAATTCCATTTTGATCAATTTTAAATCTATGATGTTTCAAAAAATATTTTAAGTGCTTGTGTGTTTTTGCGGTATTCCCATTCATACTTATGCTAAGTTTCGTATATATGGAACTCACCACACTTTGATTGGTTGGGCCAGCCCACATGATCCCAGGGATGCATACGAAGCGCTAAAGTCCATGGGATATGTGGACCTCTAAGCAGGCCTCCAAGTAGAGGCCCAGGACCACAAGTCTCCGTACCTCCAGGAACACCAGATAAATTCATAGAAACTTTTCAGGGCGGAGGCCTCCGACTGCAATTTCTGGGCCATTATGGCCTTTGGATTCTATGAGCACTTTTAAAATTCGAATGGAGTAGGTTTAAGTGCTGAATACACGGACAGGTACGATCATGTTTTCAGATTTTTTTTCACCATTTTTGCTACAGATAAGATTTGGAAAGAGAGCTATTTTTAAATGTTAGATATTTAATGTAAAATGTATTTACAAAGATTTAGAAGTAAAAACACTAAAAGTCAATCTGCAATGGAAGTTGTTTTCCCCAAAGACTGTAAACAATAAGTAGACATAAAAGCTCCCATGGCACCTTCGAAGAAGAGTGGCATCCTGGCCTATATTTATCCATCAACCAACAAGCAACAGCTTATATGCTCATTTACTTCATTTCTGGTTACGAGACATTGCTATGTGAAATTTGGCTGCCACCTTTTCCTACATTAACAGTGACTATACATTAGAACATAAGAAATAGGAGCAGGAGTAAGCCATTTAATAAGATCGTGGCTGATCTGATCATGGACTCAGCACCACTTCCCTGCCTGCTCCCCATAACCCTTTATTCTCTTATCGCTGAAAAATCTGTCTATCTCCGCCTTAAATATATTCAATGACCCAGCCTCCACATCTCACTGGGGCAAAGAATTACACAGATTTACAAACCTCAGAGAAGAAATTCCTCTTCATCTCAGTTTTAAATGGGCGGCCCCTTACTATGCCCCCTAGTTTTAGTTTCCCGATGAGTGGAAATATCCTCTCTGCATCCACCTTGTCGAGACCTCTCATTATCTTTTATGTTTCGATAAGATCACCTCTCATCCTTCTGAACTCCAATGAGTACAGGCCCAACCTACTCAACCTTTCCTCATAAGTCAACCCCCTCATCTCCAGAATCAACCTAGTGAACCTTCTCTGAACTGCCTCCAATGAAAGTATATCCTTCCTTAAATACGGAGAGCAAAACTGTATGCAGTACTTCAAGTGTGGCCTCACCAATACCCTGTACAGTTGTAGCAGGACTTCTCTGCTTTTATACCCCATCCTCCTTGCAATAAAGGCCAACATTCCATTTGCCTTCCTGATTACTTACTGTGTGTTTCATACACAAGGACCCCATGTCCCTCTGTACTGCAGCACTTTGCAATTTTTCTCCATTTAAATAATAATTTGCTTTTCTATTTTTTCTGCCAAAGTGGATAACCTCACATTTTCCCACATTATACCCCATCCTCCAATTTTTTGTCCACTCATTTCGCCTGTCTATATCCCTTTGCAGATTTTGTGTGTCGAACTCACAATTTGCTTTCCCACCCATCTTGGTATCATCAGCAAACTTGGCTACATTACACTCAGTCCCTTCATCCAAGTCATTAATATAAATTGTAAATTGTTGAGACCCCAGCACCGATCCCTGTGGCACCCCAATAATTACTGTTTGCAAACCAGAAAATGACCCATTTATCCCAACTCTCTGTTTTCTGTTAGTTAGCCAATCCTCTATCCATGCTAATATATTGCCCCCAACCCCATGAACTTTTATCTTTTATTATTAGCAGTACTTCATTGGCTGTGAAGTGCTTTGGGACACCCTGAGGATGTGATGGGCGCTATTTAAATGGAGGCCTTTTCTTTCTTTCAATTCTTTAACTTGTCTCAGAAATCAATAAACAAATCCCACCCAATATGTTGGGAAGTCCCCGTTCCCTCCAGTTGTGAGCAAAGGGTGTTAAAAAAAGGAGATAGAGGTAATCAGTCAAGTCCATCCAAGGTCATAAAGGCAGTCAGGCCCAGAAATGGCTGTGCGAAGGTTAGAATGGAGGATAGTAGCTAGGAGTTATCTTGCCTAAGTCAAGCAAGATCTACCATAGTGATAAAGCATGGTATGTTCATTATTTTGTATTATGAGAAGACAAGTTTCACTGATTGAATTAAGTTTGTCTGATCTTAATTGTTACTCTATATATTCACTCACTATGAAATAATGCAGCTCAATTATTTCTACCCAGTCTCATCTTTTCAGGTGTTGTCACGGTGCACCTTCGAAGGGATTAAAGAAACACACATGCAGAGGACATGAATATCCAGTTCAAATCGCATGGGGATACTATTGTTACAACCTTGGATTATGCTATTGAATAATTAGATATTTGGAAGAATGGGCACACGTCTAAACGCAAGACACTTAGATCCTATGAGAGTGACTAGCACTACTGTACCTGAAAGAACATCTAAGGGAAGACCCTATAAAAGCATGTACCTACCCCTCCTTCTGATCATTTAAATGGAAAGAGGCAAGCTCTGCACATGCCTGCAGGAATGCAATGTTCTCTCCTAGGCAGAAGAATTCCACTTAAAAGTGAGACAACTGCAGTATAAATACACCTACATATTCAAAGCCACAATGCTAAGAAATTATAACAGCTCAATACTTTGGCATCTCAACTACCTGAACATGTCAAAATGGAAATAAATAGTTAGATTAGTAGTTCCAAGCATAGCCTGAAAAAAAATTAGCAAAGCAAATCATCAGCATTCCAGGGCTAAGTAGACTTCTCATTATGCCCAAATGTTGTAATCAGATCTAATATGCGAGGGCTATCTTGCTAACAACCACATACATTAGACACTGATGCTCTCACTTAAAATGGTTCAACTTCAGCTGGTGCATATCTGCTCCTCTCTTCTTCCATTTGCTCTTGTGGCTTTTGAACAATTGTAGAACATCACACTTTCTGATTTTAATCCATCCATGACAGTTAGAGGTCTACTTCCAGGGCAAGCAAATTACACAACAAATTACCCTGCATCCCAGGCTGGGCTAATATCTTTTGTTGCACCAAATCAATAAACTATTACCACCCCCCTATTGGAGGTATAGATGGAACACAGTGCTATATCTACAGCCTTCAATGGCTAGTCTTTAAAAAACATATATAAATACAATTCAGTCCCTGGCTCCATGCTCTGTATTTTTTTTACCATCTGAAAGGAGTATTGTTTCCTATTCTTGGGCACTCCATACATAAACTTAATTTTTGGCCCATGATACTTTTTTCTTCAGTATCCTGCCCATGACATCATCTGCTAATGTCCCTCTGTTAGTTTGATAATGCTTTCAACATGTAATTGGAGGTGATCCATATTACTAGTAACTCCAACATTGCATTAACGGTGACACAAAGTCTCAGCAAGTTAGTCATTCTAGCTTCTTCACTATAATTATATTAGTATGGCACATTGTTGACTATACTGTATGTAATTTCATGCAATCAATGTAGAATAGAGTGTAGCCTATGCTGCTACTGAACAGGAAAGTGGAAGGTTACGAAGACCTCTACCTCAACCTTGACAGATTGGGTTTGGAGTTACTTAGAGTGGTATATCTAAAAGAATGCTGGTTCGAGGGTACCCCCTCCATGCTGTTAGTTCTTATTATTTTCCAAATATAAAATTGTCCATCTTAACAAAAACATTACTCCATTATACAGCATCAAACTGTAATTATTGAAGCTTCTCCCAAATACTGCAGCCCTTTGCCAGAGACCTAAATCATTTGTTATCAATATATATTCTTCTTCATATCCCGTGTCAATTTTCAGTAATGCAAAGAAAATTTTACAAATGTTCCACAGCTTTATGGTGAACTATATAATAAGTAACAATGCCTGTGCTCCATTTCAGAAGTTTTATGTATTGTGTCCATACACAAAGTAACGAGTTTGAAATTTGACTTGGGCAGCGACGCAAAGTGGGTGGTATTGCATCTGCCGCCTGTTACACTCCCCGACTTCAATGAACTAAATATTGGCGGGTCGCATAATTGCAACAGTTGCAATATTGGCCATTTTGCGTCCCCGCCCTAGTTGGATTTCACCCCCAGTCTCCTTCAGGCAAAGGAAAGATATGGTTTACCATTTTATGTGCTGCCATACAGAACTACTCTGCTGTCAAAAACCATTGAATTATTTCATACAATCCCTATTGGCAACATGCAGGGATTCGATGCAAGTCAGTTTTTGATTTTTTGTAAACCCCCTCTACATTTTTGCCTTGCTTACTCTGGGACATGTACAATCTATACTATGTGGGAAGCATACTACTGGGCCTTTCCAATGCTGTAAACTAGTTTCTAGGAGGCACAAGATCACCTTGGGATGATTTTCCCTTAGAGATTACCTCACCCTCTGTAAAGAAACAACTAGGTCTATGTTTTCTGGCACAGCATTCTTGCGGTGCACATCAGTGCTTCAATATACTTTCCCACTCTGTTGCATCACAACACTCTACTCTATCATGTTCATTATTTTTAATTGATGCATGTAACTGTTTTGCATAAAATCGAAATGAATAAGCTTAACAATGCAAAATTATAGGTGTTGAAATTTGATATGTGCCTTGTTAAACAAAGTTAAATGTTTGGTGTGTGTGGTAAGCCAAGTTTTGCTTATGTTTTGATGGTTTAACACAGGAGGAATGGTAAAATACCATTACACATGATCTATTGCTTCTTCCACTGTAAGATTTCTATATGATATACTGGTTAATTCACCACAGATTGTTAAGCTTATTCATTTCTATTTTATGCAAAACAGTTACATGCAGCAATTAAAAATAACGAACATGATAGAGAAGAGTGTTGTGATGATACTATCACTCTTCATAGGAAACTGATGTCTGCTATAGATCTCCTATGAGATCAAGAGAGCCAACTTTGGCCTGAAGCTGAGAGCGGCCAACAGAAATTGAGTGAGGTCATATTTACTCAGCTTAGAATGGAAAAAAAATGAGCAAATACAAATAGGACAATTTCTTAAATCATCAAGAAAATATTGAATTCTTTCTTTAAGATACTAGGAACATAAACCATGATCTGTGTTTAATAGAATAATGTATGGAAACATGTATGTTATATTTTTCTTTTATTTGTTTACGAAAACAAAACAGCACAAAATCAAAAGCTTGATGCCAATACTGAATGCCAAAAACTTCCTAAACCAGAAATAAAGTGCAGGCATGAAGTTCCTGCATGCAATGCTTATCTAATGAGTCATTCAAGTTCATTATTGTGCCATACTTACAACTAAATAAACACAGCATGCAACAAAAATGTAGCACAAGAAAGAAGTTTTGAAAGAAAGCATGTCCACATTTCCTTTTCTCGAATAAATTATCTGGGACTTGAATAACCTATAGGCACCCAAAAATTCTTTGAATTCATATTTTATTTACTACTTAAATGAAGATATACCCAGATTGAGATAAATTGCATGTACAATTCTGAAATGTGAATTTGAGTGCGCCCATTAGTGCAGCTCAAGTTATTGGAAAGAATATTCTCATATAAATTCACTGATCCTGTGCTCCCAGTGAGACGCTGTACTTGGTGAATGTGAATCAGAGAATTTAAAGTGTTTGCCCGACCTCCAACTAACGTTCCCTTTGGGTGTAGCTCCTTGTTGGGAGTATAGGGTTGGTCTATAAAGATCAACACAGTATGGCAAAAAATACTGAGTAGCAGGTGTCAATAAATAAATAACCGCAGAAGAGCACAGCAAGCTCAGTGATTATGTTCCTGTTCTCCAGCAGGTAATCATAAGCTGGGGTCCCCGACCGAAGGATCTAATGAAATGTCATCGACCAGAAACCTTAACTGTTTCTCTCGCCACAGAATCATGCCTGACCTGTTGAGTGTTATCAGCATTTTCTGTTTTTATCCCAAACCCATTTGTCTTACTTGTGTTTTGCCAGTTCTCAGCTGGGCTGCCAGGAATAATGAGGAATAAGGCCTTTTTTTCTCAACAGAGGGGGTAAGGGGCACAACTCAATTTGCCCCTCTAGAACTATTCCTCCTGTTTCAGAGGACAATTTCTGGCAGCTGAAGACTAGTCCCCAACTCAGATCAGGCTGCCCCCTAGCTAGAAGATACATGATTGCAAGCATTCTACAAAAGATAGATTACACAACAAAAAGTAAATTCCAGAAAAGGCAAACTTCAAAGTTACTATTTTTAATAGGGTCTATAGAAATCTGCAGAAATTTCCCCCCTATCTCTTTAGCAATTTTTCTTTCTTTTTTATTCATTTGCATTTTATTTCTTATGCCTTAGAGCACTTTTAAATTATTTTCCTGTCAATCCATTCTCCTTTCTCTTCCTGAAGGCATTGAATCCATGCTGGGGTTCAGCTCCTTGTGCACAGGCCACCTTCTGCTATCTCACTCAAGTGGTCATTATTCATGTCTGAGCCGAGAGTCGTTGTCGAGGCGGGTTATCATATGAGCCGATCGTGTTCTCACCCCACTTTTATATACCTACACTTACAATGGGAATCACAGGAAAGGAGGCCATTCATTCCATTGTGCCTAAGCTGGTTCTTTGAAAGAGCTATCCAATTAGTCCCAGTCTCTTGCTCTTTCTCCTTAGCCCAGCAATTTTTATATCAGATTCCCTTTGGAAGTTACTATAGAATCTGCTTCCACCACTTTTTCAGACAAGGCATTCCAGATCACAACAATTCGCTGTGCAAAAAACATTCTGCTCACCTCCTCCATGGTTCTTTTGCCAATCTATGTCCTCTCATTACTGACCCTCCTGCCAGCGGAAACATTTTCTCCTTATTTACTCCATCAATATTGTTGTTGTTGGACTTGACTGTGCAATAGCATGGCCAAGCCTGAATGTGGTTCAACCCAATCCCCGCACAAGCATATTTTCAGATAGGAGCTGCTGGATAGTGAAAAGGAGCTGGAACCTTGGGGCACTGAGCCCACCTCTGCTAGAGTTCACTTAACTTGGCACAGACCCAGGATCAAGCATGTGACCATCCTAGTCTGAATGGTTCATCAGCATTGCAGCATGCATATTCTCATTAAACCATCATAGAAGCCCACTGCCCCATTTTCTATTTGTTAATGCTTAATTAAAGCAATTAAATTTTTCACTGGTGTACACTGAGCTAATTGACAAATGGATCCAAGCAACAAAAGAGCCTATGTGCTAGACAGAGTAACAGGTAGACACACTGGAAATTTCTTGCACTCTGCAAGTCTGACTGATTCTCCTACATTAAATGTTACTACATTTAAAAAGTACTTCCTTTGCTGTGAAACACATTGGGACCTCCTGAAGTCATGAATACAAGTCTCTTCATTTCTTGATTTGCCTTTTAAAAAAAAAATGCAATCGGTAGGTGGACACAGAATTCAAAGGTTTTCCACTTCTATACGCACAGGCCCGTGATTTTGCCTTTCATTAACATGAATGGTAAGAAATTGTGGACTGGCAAGTGCAGAAGCAGAAAACTCCAAATGTCAAGTACAATTTATTTTTTAATTTTAAACATTGGGATTAGGAAGACTTCATGGTGATAATTAAAATGATCAATTTTAACAAAATTCATATATCTGAAATTGTTTTCTATTGACACTGATGTATACTATATTTTCTATTGTTCAGGGCTGTCAATGTTTATTATTTAACCTATCATTTTGGTCTTGCTGTCCTTACATAAAAATATTTACATATTTATATCTGTTCTTTGAAAACTATTTTCATTGCATCGAATTCTATCTTCATAGGTTTTACATAATGAAAGAAAAGCTTTGCAATCCCATTAACAGGGTAATTCCAAATTTGCATGCTCCCAGAAGGGAGCCTTGCTCAAATGAAGCACAGATCAGAGAGCTACAACACTGTAGTCCCGATTCTCTGACTCATGCTCGGAGTACAGCGTTTTGCTGGGAGAAAAGGATTGCGGATTTACCGTTTAAATCCTTACTCAAAGGAGACAGTTCCTTACCTCAGTCGGGCACTTCTGACTTCATGTTAAAATAAAATATATAATATCCATCTAGAATGTAGGAGCCACATGTTAACAGTGCTGATTATGTGCAGTCAAACTTATTTTAGTTGGCTAAAAATTGCCCAAAGTTTGTGGCCTTTCAAGGCCATATGGGAACATACAATCAGGGTAGGTCTGTAGAGAAAATGCAAACTTTTTTTTTTATCAGCAGTATCAAATTGTTCAGGAGCAAGTTACAAATTATGGTGGTGGTTGTTGGGGTTGGGGCAGGGGTGGGGCTAAGTGCCAGAATTGCAGAAATCTTAAAAAAGCTGCTAAATTCTTTCATGAAATAAGTCATGCCAAATAGTACATATTGTGGCAAGAGCAGTTGGTGGCATTCATTTATATATATATTTGCAACTAGAGATCAGTAATTGCCTGTAGTTACATATTTACTCAATGATGGCAGTTACATTTTTCATTAATGTTGAGAAATGAATGTGGAATGCTACTTGGCAGCTAAGTTTATAAGTGCACTGCCTAACATGAATATTTTTTATATCTTTGCAAATCTTAGAAACTGTGTTTTTATATATATCCTTGGAATATACCGAATAGAAGCTTTAGGGGCCAAAATTGCCCCTTTTTTTAGCCGCATTATCGCCTCCGGGGGCCGCAAGGCAGTTTTCGCCCGGGGGAGGGGGGGCGTTACCGTTTCCTGGGAAATTGCCCGGGAGGGTTGGGAGGCGATGACCCAGATGACGTAATCGCCGTGCGCGGCGACCATTCACCGCCCCGACCCCTTAACGCCCCAAAGGGGAAATTGCTCCAAGGGCCGCGAGGCTGGTGCTCTCAGGGTGCTGTTTAAATGGGAGGCTTGCAGCACCCTGGGCAGCCACCATTGTTTGTCGGTCGACTCTTGGGTCGGTTCGACCATAGCGACCCTAGAAATAGTCCGGGCCACATCGTGCAGCCCGGCATTCCATCTTGAGTGCATGGCTGCTGGCCGGTCGACTCAATGGCAGCCACCAAAGGGCCTGCAGAGTGCGCAGCGGCCCTCCCATTTAAATGAAGGGGAGGGGCGTTGTAGCGTGTTAGTGCTGCATCTGCATAATGTTGGACTCAGCGCTGCAGTACCGGCCCGGGACTGTCCCTACAGGAAGCGGAGCGTCGGAGATAGCACTCCGCTTCCTTTTGGGGTGGTAGGCCCAATTCCACGTCGGGGGTAGGACTTCTGGGCCAGACGACAAAAGTTCTGGCCCCAGAAGGTTACCGCCCCATTTGGGGCGAGGGGCAATTTCGCCCCCTTAAGAGTTAAAAATGAAAGATGAATTTTCCATTTAAACTCTGTATCCAATTGAAGATCACACTTTTAAAATAGCTGCCATATCACGCAAGGTGGCCACCTAGACTGTCTGCACAAATTAAAATTGAAAATAAAATTCTAGTAAGTTTCTTGATCATCTTTGCTGTACCATAGTTATTATAACCTCCACAATAGGTGTGAACAACAGGCCAGTGGCATCGATCAGCCCTGGACTCTGTTTTGGGCAAATAGAGAATCTAAATGTGTAGCTTTCTCAATAGATTGACTTGTAAACTTGCAAGCCTGATGATTTTATTTTTGGTCAGCTGAGTGTTTAACTCGCATGGAAACCATTCAGCCCTAAGTACACCAATGAAAATTTCAAACATTATTCAGCCACATCAGGAGTGAATCAACAGAAAGCACTTTGACACCTCCTGAGAGCAGTGATGCTTAACACGTTCTAACTGCCTTATAACTGCTCTAGAAAAATGTGTTTTTGGATTTCTTGTTGATTGAGTTTCATTCATATTCTATCAATTCTTGACAGATTTCTGAATCATTACTGACCTTGTAATAGCTGAATTCACTTAAGAGCTATTTAAAAACCCATCAGATTAACACAAGGTAAGCAGAAATTAATAACAATTTTATGAAAATGAGTTTGCCTCCACATAAAATTAAAATTTCAATGATCAAAGTTAAAACAAACTTCTTTCTTATGAATTATTATGTAACTTCACTGGTAAAGAATTTTATGAGAGAGACCAGCCATAAAAGTGTACAGGTTGCTAGCATGTTCTGACCTTTTATTAAATCGAGAGCAAGCTCTGATGTATTTTATCGGATACACAAACTGCAACATAACCTGAAAGATGCTCTTTCTCTTTTCTCTTCATTGTGCCATGAAATATTTGTTATAAAAGCCCAGATTTAATTTTACTATACCTGAGGAAACAGCAGCAACAACATTGATATACATTTTTATCTTTCTTTTTTTATTACAATTGTTCTTTGATTACAAAACATGGTATACAGTGTACAAGGCATAGTATACAGTAACATTGTGGTGTTGTGTGAGCTTTGCTAAATTACTTTGCTTGTAGTTGTCACTTGAGACGGATTCCAGAGAATGGAGACCAATTTATTTGCATGATGTTTTTAAAAAACTATACACTTGACTTTTTGTTAGAATTTTTACCAATCATACTTGGGGATGTTTTCTGCAACAATTATGCATTTAAATCCCAAATTCAAATGGAGAAAGAGTGCTCTGCATGTAAAAACGAGTGGAAGATTTATTTACCTGTACAACCAGTTGTTCCTTTCTTCACAGAGTACCCCAGTTCACAGTGACAAATGAATGATCCTTTAGTGTTCTCACAGGTGCCACTGAGACATATGTTTGGATTAAGTTCACATTCATTGACATCTGCAGGTCAAAATTAAAAATAAGTTACAACATTCACACAGTTTCAGCACATTGTGCAATCATTAACTGTTCTATATAGCCCTCGAGTGATTTTCTTCTGAATACTATTCAATTCATGACATTACTTTCAATACATGCTCAAGAAGTCAGCCTAAAACATAGACAATAGTTACTGGAATATTAGCAAGAAAACTACAATCAAGTCTAACCTAGACAAGTCTTCATATCCTCAGATGCCATAAATCCATCATAGCATAGACAGCGATATTCTCCAGGTACATTGGCACATTGCCCTCCATCACAAATGTCAGGATTATCTTCACATTCATCGATATCTGGAAGAAAAAGATTTGTTTATCTAATCCTTAAGTTTCAATCTACATTACAATGTACACAAAGTATTCGTTTTTAAAGCATGCTAACAGTGTTATTCACTGTGCTTCATTCATTATCATACATAGTATTAAAAAAAATGATCATCTGGAAATAATTTCAAGGCAAGCATTTCACCTCAGGGTTTATCTTTGCTGTCATATTTGCTTATGTGATTTGAATCCCTTGATGAACTTCCTGCCTTCTAATCATTCCCAGGGATACATTATTCAGTGTTAACATTCCTACTAATTAATTGTTGACCAGAGAATTAATACTCGTTAATCATAAACATTAATTATCTCAGTTATTGACAATGCTATACTAATTTGAACTTCAACCTTATTAAGACCTGTACCATGAAAACATGTTTTTAAACTGTTAAATATTGTGCACTGTGCACCTAGAATACATCAATTATATGCAAACAACCTAATACAGGAAATATCAGTTCAACTTTTAACATTTCTTATTGATGGAGGATGCAATGGGGGGGGGGGGGGCGGCACGTTATTTCAGTTTGCTCTCTCTAGTTAGGTAATATCAAAAATAATTTATCATATCTTTCCTAAGAGTAAACAAAGGTCCTCCATTTCAAGTTTACATACAATGGGTAGTTAATATTCTGAAGTCAATGACAAGACTAATCACGAACAGCTCCAATGAAATCTCACGATCAGTATCTGAAGTTGACCAGAGGTGACAATCTTGAAGTAGTTCAGTACCTGTCCAGCACGAATGTGCACTTAATAATGATGCTACATTTTTCTCTCCTCCCTCACACTATTACATTATCCTTTAAGGTAGAGGTGCCCAATTTTTAAAAATCTCTGTGGAGTTGCATAACATGGATCCACGAGATTCGGATATGAAAATTAAACTCATGTTTTTACTGATTTGCATATATAGTAGGCTAAGTTGCAGATACTATTAGATCTTTATGTTCTGATTTAGTATATATCCAGGAATGAGACAACAATAACAGCCATTTCCAAAACTACAGATGCACAAAATTGAAACAGGGAAAGCTAATGAAAAAGAAATACAAGTGTAAATTTAAATGAGTTGTCTAGGCTTCAAAGTTGCCAGGATTCAGCAGCTGTAACTGTAGATACTTAACAGAACAGTCGCTGTGTTTCAAAAATAATTCGTGGTGTTTCAATGTCTTAACATGCGACGTGAATTGAAGTATAAGGAAACATTTTTACTGAGTTACTGACAGCAAGTTTTGCAGAAAATTTCAAAAATATTCTGTGATACTTGGATGCATAATGAACCGTGAGAAGGATAGTGATAAACTTCAAGAGGATATATACAGACTGGTGGAATGGGCAGACAAGTAGCAGATGAAATTGAATGCAGAAAAGTGCAAAGTGATACATTTTAGTAGGAAGAACGAGGAGAGGCAATATAAACTGAAGGGATACATGAACACTGAGACCTGTGGGTATATGTGCTAAAATTGTTGAAGGTGGCAGGGCAGGTTGAGAAAGCAGTAAAAAAGCATACGGGGTCCTGGGCTTCATAAATAGAGGCATAGAGAACAAAAGCAAGGAAGTTATGATGAACCTTTATAAAACACTAGTTCTGCCTCAACTAGAGCATTGTGTCCAATTCTGGGCACCGCACTTTAGGAAGAATGTGAAGGCCTAAGAGAGGATGTAGAAAAGATTTACAAGAATGGTTCCAGGGATGAGGGACTTCAGTTATATGGATAGATGGAAGAAGCTGGGGTTGTTCTCCTTAGAGCAGAGAAGGTTGAGAAGAAATTTGATAGCGGTGTTCAAAATCATGAGGAGTCTAGACAGAGTAGATAGTGAAAAACTGTTCCCATTGGCGGAAGGGTCGAGAACCAGAGGTCACACATTTAAGGTGATTGGCAGAAGAACAAAAGGCGACATGAGTTGGGGTGATGGTAAGGGTATTACAATAGGGTTCAGCATCCATGAATTAGGAAACTGAATATTGGCCAGGGTTCCATCTCCTGATGGCTATCCAATGGCTCCTGCTGGAATTGCATGTGCAGACATCAGGTAAGGATAGGCTTGGGTTTGGCTTTGATGCCCCTGTGATACTCACATGAAGGTTGGGTAAGGTATCAGAGAGTGGTCGTTGACACAAATCCCACTAAGTAGTCAACATCTTCATGAGGGGAGGAGAGAAAATTAGCAGTAAAATAAAAAAGGGAGGTATCCATATATACTTATCTTAGTGAACTCTTGTTAACCTGTTATAGTTATATGTTATAGTTACATATTATATCCGAGATATTTTGCATGAAATGTCCCTGATACAACATTATAAAGCTGAGCTTCGAAGAATGAGAATTCTTTGGCCACATTGAGGGATATAAACAAAACAAAATGCCTGCTTCTAATCAACAGTTTTAAAGGATAAAATATGGTAGCAAAGAATGACTGAGATAACAACAGCATTATGTTCTAGTTCAGTAGAATACATTTCCCTTTTAAATTGATTCCAGTCAATTTACACCTCTTAATAAAATTATTTGACTTTATGGACCACAACTGAATATCTGGATATTAGCAAGATAATCTCCAATCTAAACATTTTTCATTCCAGTTAAAAAGCATACTAAAAAAAATTATAATATCCTTTAATAATATTTCAATGTGAATTAGTGAATATTTCCAATAGATCAATATATTTTGAAAAACAAATTACGCCTAAAACTAATCAACAGTCTGTATTTATACCTTAATGACATCTGAATACTTATGCCTTACCTGTGCAAGATCGCTGGTCTGGGAGCAACGCATAGCCACTCCTACAGCTGCATTCATAACTTCCTTCAGAATTTGTGCAGTAAGTCTCACATCCTCCATTCACTATTGTGCATTCATCAATGTCTGCAACAGAAAGCAACTGGTGTACTGAGTTTTACAGTCTGGGACTGGTAATAATTAAACTTTCAATTCTGAATTGGTGACATAACCATATAGTGTCATGTAGGGGAGAGTGAAATTAAATTAGTTAAATCTTGTAGAGTGAGATCTGATAGCACCACTGGTTTTAAAGCAGTGGATTTGCAATCCAAAAACAGTATGTTTAACACCAAAGGCCACCAGGTACTATTCGTGCCAGCTTTAATTATTACAAGATGGTGCACCCATTCCTTTGTTTCTATTTTTTGACAAATAAAGCAACAAAAATAAAATTTTAAAGCCATAACTAGTATTCCAGGGCAGTGAAGTAACTTGTACAATAGTTTGAAATATTTTTATATAGTCAATTAGGTTTTGAGTATGAGATTGGTATGTGTTTTAGAATACATGCTAAGTTTAATGTTCTCCACCCTGTTCCCTAGGAAAAGAAACAAAAACAAAAAGATTAATTTGATGGTTGTAATGTTTGCCTTTTACATGGCCTTTTTTGTGTGTCTATGCGCTGGATTTTCCTGAATTTGCTCCTACAGGGTGGGACTTTCACGAACCACACCACCCATGTAATCATATCCTCACTTTCCACACCAGGGTTTATTAGGTTCGTAGTGGGCTCCAGACAGGATTACTGCCAGAAAGCGGGAGTCTACCAGCAGTCCTGGGAAAATCAAGGCTGTGGTACATTGTGACTGCCACTACAGTCCGTGAAGAGTTGGAATGGATCATTGTAGAGGCCACAAGACTGGATGAGTTCATTTACTGATGGCCTTGGCTGAGACGGTCAGAGGGAGAGCTGGCGTCTACTAGATCCTATTCCTTCATTTGCCGCATGTGGAGTTATTCTAGCTGCTACCCCAATGCTTACTGATTTGGTTCACCTGGTGGTTTTGGGGATGGTGCAAACAGAGGCAGATAGGAGGAAAATGGTCTGGGAATCTGGGCTCTGCTCTCTTCCCTTTCCCAACTGGCATTTGCTTGCAGTAGGCAGGAAAAGAGTGGCCAGCTGCGATCCAAGCAAAAGGAATATTTAAGTAGGAGTGTGAGGCAGAAAACGTTCATCCTGATTTTCATCACCCAGGTGAAAATACATCCCTAAGTGTGACCTTGCTCATCATATTGTGAAGCTGGAAGCCTTGAAACTGTGGTTGTTACATGACTGAATTGAAAATTAGTTGAAAATCTCCATCAAATCCCACTACGAGTGTAATCTATCTACTAATTGTGGAGTAGCGCTGCCAGATAGATTTTCAGATAGCTATTATTAAATGTATACTATTGCTTTAATAACTCAGCAATATAGATGATCTCAATACACCTAATGAGTAGTATCTCCTCACTCACTGCTTACTGATGTGATCCAGGATGCTACATGGAATCTCTGGTGCTGTGTGCACTTGCACACAAAATAACTTCTCCCATCCGATAATGCAAGGTCAGCTCATTTGAATGTGTTTTTCTGGCACTCTCAGCACACGGCTCAAATTTTAGTTCCTGGCAGCTAGTGAAGGGCTACTACTGGCTGCCTGTTGAGCATACATGTTATTTTTCTAGCAGAGGAGGTCATGGGGTGGGACCAGGTAAGGAAAATGTGTAAACTTTTTAACAAGGCCTGTCTTTCAGCACCCATTCCGACAGATGCTGTGTGCCTGGAGCACTGCTCAGGTGCCCCAGTTGCTTCATGGGGAGCTATAGTTGCAATCGTGTTGATGCTTTATTACCTAAAATAGAAACCCCTTAGAAATAAAATATCACATTATAAACTTCTGATGACTGCTTTTTTATGTTCGTTTCTTTTCCCCGTCATAGTACGAAACGGCCCTTATCAAAGTCACAAATGACATTCTATGTGACTGTGACCATGATAAACTATCCCTCCTCATCCTTCTCAACCCATCTGCAGCCTTCGACACAGTTGACCATGCCATCCTCCTCCTCCTCCTCCAACACCTCTCCTCTATTGTCCAGCTGGGTGGAACTGCCCTGCTTTTAGCTGCCTTGACCATAAGCTCCCTCCTTAAAACCTCTCCGCTTCTCTATCTCTCCTCATTTAAGATGCTCCTTAAAACCTACCTCTTTGACCAAGCTTTTGGTCATCTGTCCCAATATCTCCTTCTGTGGCTCGGTGTCAAAATACATTTTTAATTGATAAAAGCTCTTGTTAAGTGTCTTGGGTCATTTTGCTATATTAATGGTGCTATATAAATGCACGTTGCTGTGTTTTCTTCCTTTGCTGAATCTCCCAGTCCCCAACCCATACAATCCTGAAGTTAAAAACATAGCACTAATGTTGGCCAGCTGCCAGGATCTGTGCATGAAGGCTATCCTTAAGCGAACATTAAGAGAACATTTTATTTTCTCCTGATAGGTGGAAGGGGTGCCTATCCTCTGCTAAGACTCTACAGTAATGTGCTCTTTAATTCAGTGGGAAGTAAGGGTGATTGGTGCTGCATACTGATGCTTCAATGGACTAAACCCTCTGAAAAGTACATTCTTGTAGTCTAGGAGACTTAAAAGAGTACTTACCAACACAACCTTGCCTGTCAGGTGTTGCTTGGTAGCCGGTATTACAGGCACATTGGTATCGTCCAATCATGTTAACACAGCGACCATTTTTACAAAGGTTGTCACTCAACTCACACTCATTAATATCTATAAAAAGGTTTAAAATATTTAAGTTTAGCAGAACAAGTTAAAAAATTTTTTTTAAATACAATGCATTCTGATCTGAAGGATAATTTAAGTTCATTAAGACAACACACTTTTACAAATAGAAGAGGTGACCAAGTTTGATTAGTAACTCCAATAAAGAGGAAAGGTCAACCGCTAAGGGCAAAACATCTAGGCCTAGATATTATTCTCCTTAGTGCCTCCCGTTAGCGCCTCTGGGGGGACGATAACGCAGCGCTAAGCACTTACTGATCAGATGCAGTGAGAAGATCGACTCTTGCTATATTTGGCGGTATGGGGTTGCGCCCCGATCTCCTTTTCTTGAAGATCATTATGTCATCGCCGTGCGCATCGCCCTGGTAGCACCCCATACCCAAACCGGTAGCTGCAAGAGGAGTTAATCAGGAGGCTGGGTGCTTCGGGAGTGATGCTTAAAGGCCAGTTAGCCGAAGTAAAAAAAATGCTGAAAGGCTCTCGTTGAATTTTTTTCAATGCTTTTCCCTCGCAATCGATTAGCCCGGCACCGTGCTGCAGTGCATCGGGCTGATCGGGCCGGATTGCGGCTGCCACAGGGATCCAAGTAAGTTTTTCCTTTGCAGAGCCTGCAACGATTGCCCTTCCCTTTAAGTGAGGGAAGGAGTCTTCCAACACGGCAGTGCCGCACGGCCCACTGTGCAGCACTGCTCACCTACCTCCCCGCCTGCTGCGCTCCAGGAATGAAGTGGAGCGCTTGATGGAATGCAAACAATTAATTTTTTTAAAAGTTATCAAAAATATTAATACAGTTTTTTGTTCAACTTTTAAAAGTTAGTGCCCCAAACAGGACGGTCTCGAATATCTCCCTATTAGTACAGGTACTGTATATGCTTTCGGTACTTACATCTCTTACTTCCATAAATTGAAACAAATATCAAACTCTAATTTTGAAAACAATCACTAACTGTAGAAAGGCAGGAATCACTGATCTTAATTCACAGGTTGGGATGCACAAACACTGTGCATCAAAAGCTAATGAAAAAAATAGTCTTCCTGCATTTGTAAACAAACAGATAACCTTTGTCAAATGCTTTATCATGAAGTCACTGCCCCTCATTTCACCTAAGCACCATTAAACTATTATTTCCTCCTGTTAAAATCAGTGTTGTAAACTCAGTCACTCATTCTATTTCCAAATGAACTGAAATTATCCATCAAAAGCATACCATAGATTAGAGCTCATTTCCTTAGTCACTCACTGCAGCTTACCTATACATGACATTCCATCCACAGATACTTCATGGCCATGGGGACAGACACACTGGAAGCTTCCATCTGTATTCTCACAGGAACCACCACGACACAGAAGAGGATTTCGTTCACATTCATTAATGTCTGAAATTACAGAAGATTTGTTGAGATTTACATCATAAAAAGATTGAGTACAAGGCACTACATTAGCACTGTAAATCACAAACTATATGGATAGCACGTGACTTCTCAAATATTCCTCTATGTGCATACATTTGAGGAACATTGCAGACATGATTCTATAGCAGCTTTAACTTAAAGTGTGTATTTCTGGAAAAGAACTGTTATGATCTTTATATGCAGCAATGTTGTAAACACACTTTTCTTGAAAGCATTTATATGCCACTATTACACAAATTTCCAGATAAATTCCTGCCTGTGAAGTGAGCGTTTCTTTTAAGGCGATTACCACTGTAAGTGTCCCAAATTTGACACATTTCCAAGGATACTCTCTTGGCAACTTGCGTTTCATGCTCCCTCAACCCTATTCCCACCAAACTTCTGACCACCTAACTTTCTTTTCTGGCTGACGTTAACGATTCTCTGTCCTCGGCTACTGTCCCCCAACCCTCAAATCTGCCATCATCACTCCTTTCCTCAAAAAAACAACACTTGACTCTCCATCCTTGCAAACTACTGCCCCATCTCCAACCTCCCTTTCCTCCCCAAAGTGCTTGAACGTGTTGTCGCCTCCCAAATCCGTGCCCACCTTTCCCAGAACACCATGCTGGAATCCCTCCAATCAGGTTTCCGCCCCGCCACAGTACTGAAACAACTCTCTCATAATTTGTGATAGTGACAAAGGCAAACTATCCCTCCTTGTCATTCTTGACTTGTCTGCAACCTCCATTCTACTCCAACGCCTCTCCACCGTCGTCCAACTAGGTGAGACTGCACTCACCTGGTTCCATTCTTATCTTTTAAATCATAGACATAGAATAACCTGCAATGGCTTCTCTTCCAACTCCTGCACCGTTACCTCTGGTATACCCCAAGGATCTGTCCTTGGCCCCCTCCTATTTCTCATCTACATGCTGCCCCTTGGCGCCATCATCTGAAAACACAGCATCAGCTTCCACATGTATATGCTGACGTCACCCAGCTCTACCTCACCATCACTTCTCTCGACCCCTCCACAGTCTCTAAATTGTTAGACTTCTTGTTTTGGATGAGCAGAAATCTTTTCCAAGGAAGACCGAAGCCATTGTATTCGGTCCCCGCCAAAACCCTGTTCCCTAGCCACTGACTCCAACACGCTCCCTAACATCTTCTGAGACTGAATCACACTGTTGGCAACCTTGGTGTCATATCTGACCCTGAAATTCGCTTCCAACACATATCTGCGGCATAACCAAGACCACCTATTTTCACCTCCGTAACACTGCCCATCTCCGGCCTTGCCTCAGCTCATCTGCTGTTGAAACCCTCATTGTAACCTCTAGACTTGACTATTTAAACGCGCTCCTGGCTGTCTCCCACGTTCTACCCTACGTAAACTTGAGGTCACCCAAAACTCGGCTGCCCGCGTCCTAACTCGCACCAAGTCCTGTTCACCCATTACCCGTGCTCGCTGATCAATATTGGCTCCCGGTTAAGCAACACCACGATTTCAAAATTTGCATCCTTGTTTTCAAATCCCTCCATGGCCTCGCCTCTCCCTATCTCTGTATTCTCCTTGAGCCCCACAATACCCCTCCTGAGATATCTGCGCTTCTCTAATTCTGCCCTTTGAGCATCCCTGATTCTAATCGCTCAACTATTGGTGGCCAAGCCTTCTATTGCCTATGCCCTAAGCTCTGGAATTCCCTCCCTAAACCTCTCAACCTCTTTCCTCCTTTAAGACGCTTAAAATCTCCCTCTTTGACCAAGTCTTTGGTCATTTGCCATAATTTTTCCTTATGTAGCCTGATGTCAAACTTTTTGGCATATAAAACTCCTGTGAAGTGCCTTGGGACATTTTACTACATTAAAGGTGCTATATAAATACAAGTAGTTGTTGCATTTATAAGGCCCTGATTATGACCCTGGCTGACCCCAGCTAACAAACAGGAGACACATACAGACAGAGAGGGGAGAAAGGATGATACGCACATGGAAAATGACAAAAAAAAAGATAGAAAGAAAGAGGGACAGACAGAGGGGTAGATAAATAGACACACAGCACACCTCAGACAAAGACAGCAAGAAAGACAATAACAAACAATGTGGTATAGAGCAAGGTAGGTATCACAAGTATATGTTTAGTGGTAATTAAAAGGTCAAATGATACTGAAACCTTTCCAGAGCAATGAAAATGCTGGTCAGTTCAATATAACATGCTTTCCCCTTTGAGAAATGCTTCATCTTATTCTTTAATATCATGCACCAGCTGTAGCATAACTATGATGTAAACTTGATAATGGTCAATTAACTTCTCAACAGTTAACACCCCATGACCAGCAGTGTTAATCTCTTTGCTATTTTCCAAGAGAAAATTAGACGATTGCACGAAACACACAGTGGACCAACTATTTTTGAAAATTATTTTCTCCCTTTCCTCTCAAAATCATGACCCATTTGTATTTGAGCTTGGCAGATAGGCAACCTGCAATTAGGTCTTTAGCAATGGTGCTCTGAATCAAGTTCTTAGAAATGCACAAGATCGATACCAACTGACTTACTCTCCCGATTTATGGGAAAACAATTCATCTACACTCAAGGTCTCCCTACAGTGTTGAGGATTAGATAGGTTTCACAGCATGTGGGCTTCAAACCTACGTTCCAACAGTTTGTGGTGCAGTGCATTGCTTATCGAATGCACTACGCCACTGATATAGTGGCTAACTAAGACATCATTTCAAGCAACAAAGCAACAAGTATATTTAATATATATTATACTATTAGAGCAGAAATTAACTCCTTCAGAATGAATATTGTGATTCTTTTTTGTTGGTTAAGAAAACATTGATCTAGTTTTTGCGGTGGCTATGGCAGTGTACTCTAAGAGTACGCCATCATCACTCCTTTGAAATCTACCACAAGTTCGGAATTTCCACTTGCGCTTGAACATGCACTAAATTCCAAACTTGCGGTCTGTCAACGTACGCGTTGTCAGGTCATCCCCACGACCCAAGAAAAAACAATTGTTGCCGTAGAGTTGGGCTATCTGCCCACCAACTCCCCAGCAATTGCATATGGAAATGTTATGGTTGATGTACACAGACCCAGGGCCTGTTTGCATCAGCGTAAGGAGATACCTCAGGCATGTTTTACACTGTAGCAAATGAGGTTTTCTTGTTTCTGTAAATATTAGTGTTTTAATAATATCAATAATTATCAGCAAAATGGTAGAATTAAGCTATTTAAGAATTAAATTCCAATCCTGTAACTTGTAAATCGGATTACAGGATTCCATTCAATCTGATTACAGGATTGCCTCCTGAAATTAATAAAATCAAATTCTGTTTCCGATTGGAGGACCAGGCCCACATGATCCCAGGTACGCTTCTGTACAGGCTGCATCCTTGGGATCCATGGACCATTACCATGCTCTGACTCACAGACCGCAAGTTTGTAGACAAAAAGCAGGAAACTATAGACCAGTTAGACTAACATCGGTCGCTGGAGTCCATTATTAAGGAAGCAGTAGCAGTACATTTGGAAAAGCATGATTCAATCAGGCAGAGTCAGCATGGTTTTATGAAAGGGAAATCATATTTGACAAATTTGCTGGAGTACTTTGAGGATGTAATGAGCAGAGTGGATAAGGGGGAACCAGTGGATGTGGTGTATTTGGATTTCCGGAAGGCATTTGATAAGTTGCCACATAAAAGGTACTGCATAAAAGTTCACGCAGTTGGGGGTAATATATTAGCATGGATAGAAGATTGACTGACTAACAGAAAACAGAAAGTCGGGATAAATGGGTCATTTTCCGGTTGGTAAATAGTAATTAGTGGTGTGCTGCAGGGATCGGTGTTGGGTCCTCGACTATTTACAATCTATATTATTGACCAAGTGTAATGTAGCCAAGTTTGCTGATGATACAAAGATGGATGGGGAAGCAAATTGTGAGGAGGACACAAATAATCTGCAAAGGGATATAGACAGGCTAAGTGAGTGGGCAAAAATTTTGCAGATGGGAGTATAATGTGGGAAAATGTGAGGTTAACCACTTTGGCAGAAATAATAGAAAAGCAAATTATAATTTAAATAGAAAAAAATTGCCAAGTGCTGCAGTGCAGAGAAAGCTGGGGGCCCTTGTGCATGAAACACAAAAAGTTAGTATGGAGGTACAGCAAGTAATCCAGAAGACAAATTGAATGTTGGCCTTTAGTGCAAGAGGGATAAAGTATAAAAGCAGGGTACAACTGTACAGGGTATTGGTAAGGCCACATCTGGAGTACTGTGTACAGTTTTGGTCTCCGTATTTAAGGAAGAATATACTTGCATTGGAGGCTGGACAGAGAAGGTTTACTAGGTTGATTCCAGAGATGAGGGGGTTGCCTTATGAAGATAGATTGAGTAGGTTGGGCCTATACACATTGGAGTTCAGAAGAATGAGAGGTGATCTTATTGAAACATATAAGATAATGAGGGGGCTCGACAAGGTGGATGCAGAGAGGATATTTCCACTCATAGGGGAAACTAAAACTAGGGGACATAGTCTTAGAATAATGGGCCGCCCATTTAAAACTGAGATGAGGAGAAATTTCGGCTCTTAGAGGGTTGTAAATCTGTGGAATTCTCTGCCCTAGAGAGCTGTGGAGGCTGGGTCATTGAATATATTTAAGGCGGAGATAGACAGATTTTTGAGCGATAAGGGAGTAAAGGGTTATTGGGAGCGGGCAGGAATGTGGTGCTGAGTCAGTCCATTATCAGATCAAACCTGATCTTATTGAATGGCGGAACAGGCTCGAGGGGCCAAATGGCGTACTCCTGCTCTTATTTCTTATGTTATGTTCTTATACTAATGCTATGGGTATTCAGTGGTACACTAGTTTCCTGTAATATTCTGATATATAACTACAGTTATGTTACTGTTTTCTCTTATTTGTAACATACCCATGCAGTTTTTCATCATCATAAATCCACTTTCATATCCTTCAAAGCATTCACAATCAAAACTTCCAGGTGTGTTAACACAAGTTCCGGGACCACATAGATCAGGAGAGATGCGACACTCATTAATATCTATAAGTAAAAAAAAATTATTCTTCAGCAGAGGACAAAACAATGTAATTTTATTTTTAAAACCAGGAGGAAAGTATACTTTCTTTTAAAGCATGGTTAGATTCAGTAAATATTGTAGCTTTCTGGTAATTCCTGATTAAAATGTTTGGTTGTAGGTTTTGAGGATTAAATCCTGCTTTGCAGCTATTTTTAAAATAGCAGTTAAGAATTTAAAACAAACGCATTAACCAGTGGGAGCAGAGACATTTTCCAAGTCCACGCTGCACCAAGCAACCTTGCATGTTGGAAAACAGTGGCTGTGAACATCCTGCCTGTGATTTCCCAATTTGTGCTGGCACCAGGAACAAGGCTGCTTACCACTTGCGTGGGCTTGGAAAGTGTAACTTTTAGTGCATTCGTATCAAATTCCTTCCTTTGCTATTTTAACAGAGACATTAACCCACTTTAAATAGTGGAGGAAGGAATTTCATAATACTCTTAAGACCTAGAAATTTGTTTGCATCAGCCTGCAAGTTCCTTGAGCCAGAACGGGTAGGTCTGAGCCCCACTCGATTTTGGGCTGGGGGAAGCGATTGGGAGGGAGAGGGTCGATTCGAATGGGTGTAATCAGGACACAAGGCCCTAGACATCTTTTTTTTTTGCCTTTACCAATATGGCTTGTGGCTCATTTCTGGCTGGTAATGAGTACGCGCTTCTTGCCCGTTTTATTAGAATTTTAGGTGCCCATTTAGCACCTGAAAAACAGGTGCAGCGCCAACGATTTCTAGGCCTAAGTGTTTGTATGCTAGCATGGCATGGTATAATTTCAACACCAATATATTTGAACAAAATAGAGTGATCTAAAGGCACTATTACGAACGATGCATATGTACACTGAGGATCTTACCTCAGTAATCGGGTTAGCATTTGGTTTCCTTGTGCAAAATCAATCCTTGGTGTGGTACTCCCCCTCCCAACTTAATTATTATTTCCAGAAGTGTTGATACTCACTGTTTTGATCAGGATAATGCTGACATACCTGTACAGTTTCTTTCATCTGAATCGAGGGCGAAGCCACTATTACATTTGCATCTAAAGCTCCCAACAGTGTTTCTGCACTTCCCATTGCTGCAGATACCTGGGATTGTCCTGCATTCATTGATATCTGAAAAAAATATATATATTTTCAGTAACATCAAATTTAGTTGATCAGGCAAAGCTTTACACCAATACAAAGATTACTCACATAAGCAGTACAGGTATTGTACTTTGAAACCTGATACTGGAACATTTTTTTCTCTTTTTATATACAGTATAAATAAACATGAATGAGCAGCTTATATCTCTATCTGGCATCAACTTTCCAATGTCACTACACATTCTGCACCCCTTTACTCTGAATAAAATAAAATGCTGGATGGTACTGAGGTGAGAGATGGAGGGCCGCATTTGCTCTGCAAGGCAAGCATAATTAGTTGAAATTTGAATATATGCTTTTTTATTGTGTTGGTCATGGCACTGTGTTTAATTCCTGTCAGCTACTTTAACAAAGTCAACCCAGGCACTGGACTAATGGCTCTTTTAAAATAGTATATAATTTTACACAAACTTCTGAATCAATGTGCAACAATCAGCAGAGTTACAACCCGAATGTGTTTACACAACATTTACACTGTAAAAAGTTGTATCTCCTAAAAAGAAAACTCAGGCATCGTGTTGATTTCTTTGTAGAATGTGTCCAGTATTTCTGTTTATATTGCTTTTATCCAGTTATTTGCAGTAAAGGAAAGATCTTTTAAGATCTTTATAATTATTTGATCGATATTATTTTTAAAGTTATGCACTCAACCCACCGAGAAAAACAGATGGAATTGAATCGGTTGACCATTTACTTTCAATTGAAGTGAATAGAAAGTAACACAGGGCGGGGTTGTCAGTTTTCTACCGGGTAGATTAGGTTAAAATGAACTCCCAGGTATCGCTTGAGGAAATCTATTTCACAAGTGTCAAACTGCACACCTCATGAGCACTGCAAGAATATTACAGACTTTAACTGAGTGAAAGTCCTTCTCCTCTCCTGAATCTCTCTGTGCCATGTACCATCCCTGCCATCCAGGAACAATGTTCTCTGGATACAGGCAATGCCGCTCTAAAACTGGCTGCTAGAAGATGTATTACTCTCGCCCTCCCCTCCTGATTTTTGCTCCATTCCTCCCCCCATTTCTCCCTATGAGATAGTACTTCACGATTGCAGAACATCTTACAACAACACTGCTGCAACAATCTGTGTAATGGGACACGGTCTCCATGATGTGCAAGAACAGTTGTATGGGTTTTGGATGGAATATTCTTTTTCTGCAATCAGTGATTATATCTACTGCTGTAAACAGGACAATCTACAATGAAAATAATTAGTGTAATACATAAATACATCAATACTTACTAGCATTTGTAAACATTTTAATATGGAATTTTTCAAACAGATTGTTAGGAACTTAAATGCATTTCACTTCACCACTCCCCTGCCAGAAAAAATATTTTGATGAAATGAAATATTACTGTACTTTTTGTCACTGCAAATTACTCTAGCTAAAGACACAATTCTATGCAGTCTCAGCTTGATGCCAAGCGAGCTCTGACTGCTGCCATTGCTGTTGGATCCACAACAGTCAACCGGGGATCTCAGTGTCGCAGCAGGCCACCAATCTGTGTTCTAGCAGATTGGTAGGGATGCTGAGGTGCAGCCCCGGGGGAGTGGGATTGAGTCAGTGGAGCAGGCACCTGCTGTCCTCTCTCAGGATGACAGCATTCCTGAGCCCACCATTGCCACTCCGCCATTGCACTTGTCACTGCCCATCACCTATCCAGCCCAGACTGCTGCCGTCTAGCCTGAGGTGGTGCAGTCCACAACCGGCCCTTCCAGGTCCACAGCTGGTCGAGGGCACTCTGCAAGGCCATCTATAGTCTCTGGCCCCAACAATCAGCAGCCTTCCAACCAGCCATGCTGCAGCCACTGGGGACACACTACAAAGGAGCTCTAGAATAGGTAAAGCCAGTGTTAAGAGGGGATATAAGATATTGCACAAGGGTGATTTGGAATGTTAGGAGATAAACTTTAATTGGAATGTTGCATATTTGGTGCTGACTCTCATTTCAGTTTTGGGGTTGTGGTATGGAAGGGGAAACTGATGTGCTGATGGGGACATGTAACGCAACTGGGAAGTGGGCTCGAATTCACTGGAACCGAAGTCTGATGAGGCGTTCGCAGACCACCTATGCAGAATGCCGACTAAGTGGCTGCCTCTCTGTCACTGCTGTTGCTGCTCCTCCTTGTCCATCTACTCATCCTCATCCTCCTCTTCCTCCTGAGGTGGTGGAGCTATGCCACGTGGCAATGGCTGTGCCCTCACAATGGCCAGGTTGTGCAGCTTGCAGCAAACGACAAAGGGACACGCACTCAGCCGAGTACAGGAGACTCCTCACAAGCGGTCAAGGCAGCGGAACCGTTGCTTCAGCACTCCGATGGTTTGCTCAATGATGTTCCTGGTGGCAGCATGGCTCTCAGTATGAGTGCTGGGCAGGAGTGTTGGGGTTGTGGAGGGGAGTCATGAGCCAGCTGGAGAGCGGATAGTTCTTGTGTCCGACCAGCCAGCCGTGAGCTTGATGTAATGGGATGTGCAAAGTACCCCAAATTCACTCCCTAAATGTTTTGGGCTGGATCACAGACACTGGGCTCCCACAATTCGATCTAAATAACCACTTCTCATGCCAGTGCTACTGTCCAATATCACTGAGCTAGGCACAGTTCTCTTGATACAAAATGCTCAATTAGCTGATCTCAAATATTTTACGTCATAAATGAGTCAGCCCACTGTCAATTTCACCGACAAACAGAATATTTAAAAATCCAATTCTCCAATCATTTGGATATACATGTCGGTGATTGATGCTGTCATATGTGCTTTACAGAAATCATAATTCATGTGGAATCCAGTTCCAAGTGTAACTTTTCTTTAAAACTAACTCTAAAATTAAATCACATCAGCTTCTACAGCATCACTTTCTTTCTCTTTCCTTCCTCCTCTCCGTGAGGTAGTGAAAGGGCCACTTTTCAATGTTATGATAATTTAGTGTCAAATAATTACTAAACCATGGGGAAGTCTGATCTTACCCTCAGACAGTGTTGAGGAAGCCGTTTTTAAGCAGAGGCCTTTACATAGTGAAGAACAAGAATGTTGAACAATTTATTTTTCCTCTCCCCAATCCGGAGCAACCCATCACAGATGAAACCAGCTAACTCTGCATAGACCAGGGATAGAATTGGAAATGTGCAGGTTTAAAAAAATATAATGATTGGGATGTGGGCATTGCTGGCAAGGCCGGCATTAACTGTTCATCCCTAGTTGCCCTGAGAAGAGTTTGTTATGGCTCATACAATGTAATGTATTTATTCCCTAATCTAAACAAGGATCTCCAGCAGTGTTGCTAGTAAAAATTACAAACTTTAAAGTTGCTTTATTTGCATTTTTATTGCAACATTTTTACCTTTGAAAAAGTCTCCTCTGCTAGAAAATCCTGGTCCACGTGGGCAAAGAGCTTTGTAGTCCTTTGTGCCTTTCTCAGGGCATTTGTCACAATCTGGCCCCCAAGCAGCACCGACAGAACAGCAGCAAGCATCAATGCGTAATCGGCCTGGTAAAGGTACTGCACATTCATCCTCATCATATTTCATATAGCAGTGCTCCAAACGAATATCTGGTCAAAGCACAATGCAAAGGTGCCACTTTAGATGCAGAAGTATATAAAGCAACAAAATATTACACAAAACTTTGACAAAATTTGTGACTATAATAACATTTAAAAAAAACAGAAGGTAGGCAGTGATCCAATCGATGAAGCAGTTGAATATCACTCTTCCAACCAAAAGGTTGCATTTTCAAATCCCAAGACAGGCTGTCACTTGAACTCTGTGGGCTAGATTTTAACATGTGGGCGGGAACACGGCAAAGTGAGCGACTGGCCCATCCGAAGACAGTAGCAGGAAGGCCCAGCCTACTTCTCAACCAAGTAGTCGGGAAGGGGCTGCCTGGCCTTTAAAATCGGGTGGCTTCAGTACCTGGGTGAACTATCGCCGGCACAAAGTTAAGTGGATCAGTGGTGTGCAAATGGGGAGGGGGGTATCCAAGGCAGGATAGGCCCAAGGCTTTATTGTGGGGTCTGAAGGATTCTGTATGGTTCCCCTGGCACGCAAGGAAACTAAAATGAAAATTTAAAAGCTTGCCTTACTCTAGCTCAGACAGGTTTTCCTAGCAGGTTTGGCCTGGCAGTGAGACCACCACTACTCAGACTTCAGGTATAAAATAGCAGCTGGGTCATCAGAGCCCGATCTGTATTTCTAAGGACGACCACCTTTGGAGTGGGTGTCATTTGTCTGTAATTTAAAATTGCAGTTGGCTAGATTGGGGCGGGAAAGGAATAGATAAGTCTCCCGTTCCATTTTAACCCTCGCCCTGCTTGGTGGAAACCAGGAGTGTGGCTGGAGTTAAAATGCACTGCCTTTGTCCTAGTTGTCTTGAGTTCTCAGCATTGCAGTTAGGCTAGACTGCACATGGAGCAATCAGGTTAGGGGAAGAAAATCTGACATTTTCTGGACTTAACGAACTTGAAGCATGCCTCCCTTCCACTAAAACACCTTGGAGCAGTTTGTCTCTGCTTCCAATGTAATGAACAGTGCATAGTAGTAATTGGATAACAATGAAAGAAAAATTAAAAACTCAAGTATGAGGATAAGTAAACAGTTACATATCTTTTGAAAGGGCCATAATTGAAGTATTAAACAAATACTTAAGGACCTATCTTGATTAAAGAGTTGAGAAGATACCATTTTACATATTATGATAAAATCTGATACAAAAAAAATAAATGCTGGAAACACTCAACAGGTTGCCTGTGGAGAGAGCGGGCAACTTTTCAGGTATGGCCCTTCGTTAGAACTCAATGGGCCCAAGTTTCCACACGCGCCTAGAACGGCGCAGTCCCGACCTGGACGCCCGTTTTTCGCGCCACAAAGTGCGCCTAAAAAAATCCTCGGTATTCTCCACCTACTTACAGGTCCTCTGGCCCTCGGCGCAGCCAGCACGAGCTGTGGGGGGCGGAGCCAAGTCCCTGTGCTGAAAATAGTGCCGGGACCTCTGCACATGCGCGCTACAGTGGGCACGCAAGTGCAGTAGCTCCAGGCGCCGAACTGTGTGGGAGGGGCCTGAAGCACGCAGCCCCTAGCCCTGGCTGAATGGCCTCACTGGGGCTGCATGAATAAGGCTCCTCCCACGGTCAGCTCCCGCTCCCCCCCCCCGACCAGACCCGACACTCGCTCCCCGCCCCCCACCCCCCGCCTCCGGACCAGACCCGACACCCGCTCCCCCCCCACCCTGCCTCCGGATCAGACCAGACCCGACCCGACACCCGCTCCCCGCCGCCCCCCCTGCCTCCGGACCAGACCAGACCCGACACCCTCTCCCCGCTCCCACCCCCGCCTCCGGACCAGACCAGACACCCGGGCCCTCCCCCCCCCCCCGACCCGACCCGCGCTCCTGTTCCCGCTCCCCGCCCCCTCGACTGGACGCAACCCGACCCGCGCTCCCGTCCCCCCGACCCGCGCTCCCCCCCACTGGACCCGACCCGACTCCCGCTCCCGGACTGGATCCGACCTGACCTCTCCCAACCCCCCACCCCTCTCCCTCTCCTCTCCCCCCCACTCCCTCTCCTCTCCCCCCATCCCCATCTCCCCCACTCCCTCCCCTCTCCCCCCATCCCCATCTCCCCCACTCCCTCCCCCCATCCCCATCTCCCCCCATCCCCTCTCCCCCCATCCCCCCCTCCCTCTCTCTCTCTCTCTCTCTCTCTCTCTCTCTCTCTCTCTCCCCCTCCCTCCCTCTCTCTCTCTCTCCCCCCCTCCCTCCCTCTCTCTCTCCCCCCCCCCTCCCTCTCTCTCTCTCTCTCCCCCCCCCCTCCCTCTCTCTCTTCCCCCCCCTCCCCGACCCGAACCGAACCGAACCTCCCCGACCTACCTGTAAATCTGGTGCTGGGACCCGAAAGGCCTGCCTGAAGCACTTTCACACAGGTACGAAGATGGTTTATTTAATCTTTTCTTTGCTTATAAATGTTTATTCAGATTGGATTTATTTGTATAATATTTGCATAAGTATAAATAAGGATTTATTATAGAATTTAATGACTTCCCTTCCCACCCCCCACCCCCCCCACCTCGTTCTGGACGCCTAATTTGTAACCTGAGCCTGATTTTTTAATGTGCAGAACAGGTTTTTTCAGTTCTACAAAAATCTTCACTTGCTCCATTCTACTTTAGTTTGGAGTACGTTTTCACTGTGGAAACTTTGAAATCAGGCGTCAGTGGCCGGACACGCCCCCTTTTGAAGAAAAAATTCTGTTCCAAAGTAGAACTGTTCTACCTGACTAGAACTGCAGAAAACAAAATGTGGAGAATTACGATTTCTAAGATAGTCCGTTCTCCACCAGTTGCTCCTAAAAATCAGGCGTAAATCATGTGGAAACTTGGGCCCAATGTTTCATTTTACTGAGTTGTGTCAGCCAGGCAGTTCGGCTAGACTGTACTTGAAGCAATCTGGACAAGGGAAAGAAACCTGACGAAGGCTCCGTAACTGAAACATTAACTTGTCTCTTTTTGATGATACCCGACCTGCTGAGCATTTCCAGCATTTTTCTGTTTTTGTTTCCGATTTCCAGCATCTGCAGTAGCTTGTTTTTTGTTCATGAATGAGAAGCTGACTATTTTCACCAGGGTTATATAGTATATCTGATCAAATCTCAGTTACTCTGGTTGTTTCTCATTAAAACTAGGTCTGATTGTTTGAGCTGTACTGTTTCCATATTTGTAAGGAATTGAAACTATTCTTGTTTGGCATTGGTTCATGCTTGTTACAGACAAACTGAACCTAGAAAAAGATTTCATAAAAAAAACAGGCTAACATGGAATAGCTATGACAAAAGGTTTGGAAACTTCAACCATTAAGAAGCATGATTGTCCGCTGGTAATTTAAATATTGGTTCAGTCTTTAATTCCAGTTTTATGATGTTGCATGGAACACAAATAATTCACTTTTTTATTTATTGTTTTAAACTTAAACAATTACTAAAATAGGAATATACAGAATGAGAAATGCTATTTAGTCTATTGAAAGACCATGTCATGGGATATTCCTAATTTAAATAGCTACATAAATTAAATAAAATTCAACAAAAAAAGAAAACATTTGTGCCTTCAGTAAATTGTTTGCTGCAATATTTGCTTTTACAGTATTTAGTTGAACAAATTGTTTGACAATTCCCTATGTCAAAAGGTCTCAGTTTAGTTATGTGTGCACTGCTGATAGGCTATCTAATGCAATTTAATAATTAACCTGATATGCACAATTAGGTAGGTTTTCCAATGCTTATATTTCACTAAAATTGACTATTCCACTACCATTAGCAAAAGGACTGTTAAGGAGCTACCTGCAAGTGTTCAGACACTGAGAACATTCAGGTATTATGGGGTAATTAATTGAAGTTCATTTATGTTAAAAGTGCAGAGATTAATGTAAATAATCCTAATTGTTATTAAAACATAATGCACCAATTTCATTTATAGCACCATTCTAAAAAATACTTTTCTCCATAAGAGCAGTATAGATATATGTGCAATATTTTAATATAGTTGTGGTAGTTATATATTTGGCTGAAAAATATAATCTATACTTACCAATACACGTTCGTCCACTGCTGTCCAGGGTCATACCATTAGAACAGATGCACTGAAATGATCCGTGTGTATTCATACAGTCAGCATTGGTGCACACCCCAGGAAACACTTTACACTCATTAACATCTTCAAAGAAGATCACAAAAGAAATCACAAAAGAATTACAATTAAAAATGTCATGATTAAAAAAAAAATGTTCTGGTCTAAATGACCAATTGTCTAAAGTTATTATTGGAATAAGTACTATTCTGACTTGAATGGACAGGAAAAATTAAAATACGTATGTAAAGGTGACCACAAAAGTTCCAAACTCATGAGCAATGTCTACTTATGATGCCAATCACAACGGAATGTGTTTCTCTTCAAGTCAGTGAGTTTATCATTAAAGCGGTCTATATTCTTGAAGTGGTGTAAAAGGCATGGCAAATGGCCATTTGCTGGGACTAATCATAAACAGACTTGCATTCTGGATAAAAGTCTTGTCCTGTGAGGAGTTACAAATCTTCAAAGATGTTAATAATGAATATCATCCTATTCTTAAGTTTTTAGGTGTCACCTTATCAGGCATTTATATTTTATATTCTTTATTCACATTCCTCCAGCTCTGTACAATACATATACTTTTTAGTTATTAGTTATTACTGAAGAGTTTATATCACATTCTAGTATTTGGATTTGAGAGATGGCAATTGGTTGAGAGACATACACAAATATAACAGGATAGAGAAGTAACCTTACATACCCTCACAGCTCGTTCCATTAACTCTTGTATATCCTTTAGGACAGATACTGTCTAAAAATAAAGCAAAACTATAATTTCAACAGTTATTTTTAAGCAGAAAATGGAATAAATATTGTGTAACCAGCTTAAATTATAGGGAACTATTGTCCTTTTGGATAGGAAGGAGTTTGAAATGATGCAATGGTGTTATCATGATATCTTTGTGGCATGCAGGTTATATTCTGTGTTGCAATTTACAAACTCAGTTGGAAAGCCATCAACTTTCAAATGGCAAAAACCCCTTCCCTTAAACAACTTTATTTTTTGCATATACTAAATGAGATTGACAATGCAGAAGTTGTTTTCTGAGCAAAGATTCTTCATATTTAACACAACAGCTTAAATCTAGTTTATGCTGTTGTAGTTCTATGACTAAGAATAGTTGATGGAAATAACATGTTATCTAGGTGCATCATCGTGCAGTTAATAAACACCTGCATGAAGATGCAGCTAATAATGTTACCATTTTATTTTGACAAGCTGAAAATGTCTATTCAATAGCAATCTTTAATACCATAATCTGCCTGCAGAATAATTAGTAAGTGAAGTTGTAAAGAGTTGAATAATAGATAAAATGAAGTTACGTTAATATATCTAGGAGGATAGTTGGAAGGGGCTCCATTCATGTGCCTCATGCTAATACAGAAAAAAGGTTCTGTACACTTTGGTGTTCTGTGTTCTATCACTTGGATGTGGAAAACACAACATGGCAACTAGGGGTTCAGATCCTGTATTTTAAATTTCTCTTACCTCCCTCACCCCACCCCACCCCCCCCACACCCCACACCCACCTCACCATAAGCAAAAATGTAGTACATAACAATTAATCTTTTTCTTAGGTGAAAATTGCTCCCATATTTGTACAACAAATGGTCAAAAAAACATTGATAAAAATCAAATATTTGTGGGGATTTTCTTTTAGATGAATACCATTCAGTGGTGAATCTCTTACAAGTCATCCTGACGGTATTGCTGCCGTTTTAGCCTATTATTCTATTTGTCACAGTTCTTTTGCTACATACATCTACCAGTACCTCAACATTTAATTCCCTGCATGAAATCATTCAGTAATCTGACATTCTGCTTCAGCTCAGAACGACTTTAGAAAAAATACAGGATCCAGGGACAGGGTCTGCAGTTTGCTATGCATATTTTCCAAGAACTTCTTTACAATTGAGAGCGATGTGATAGAAGCTTTTATTTCCATATTCATTGTCATTTCCTGCCAATTCTCACTATTTAGTTCTTCTTCTGAAGGTTTTGACTCAATTCGAAGGTATAGTTCCATAGGCACCAATTGCCCTCCAGTATCTCACCCAAGTGGTCATGATCCATGTGTCATCCTGAACAGCTATTGAACTGTAGCTGATATCGCAATTGTACCCAAACCTGTTCTCACCTACACATGTCCTTCCAGCAGAAGGAAATCAATATTGAGAAACCTAGCCTTTCTCCACCTTAGCCTAGGATGCTGAGACCAATTGTAGCATCCAACCGATGCCCTGACTGGTATCATTAACTCAGCACAAACCAGGGTATCAACCTGGGACCTTCCTGGTCTGTACAGCTCTGTTCCTCACTTAATAAACTCATGGAGCCATTGGGGGAATCCCTCAACATTTTTATGTTATTTAGTTTAGTATTTTTGTCCTCCTGTTTTATTACTGCCCGTCAAATTTGAATAACTGGACGCTTTTCAGAGCTGGAACATTTACAGACCCTTTGCTTCTCTTGGAACAAAAACTGTATATACTTCAGTACTCCGTTAACTCGGTGAAGTCCTTACATATTTTCGATAAGAGTTATTTTTCAATTTATGTGACTAAACACTCAGATTTATACCTGTGTGAATGGGTCAGAAGGGCTTTGTCTTTTTTGGACAATTGCAAACCTAACTGTGTTAACGATGGGGAGGGAGAAGAGCTGGAATGGATCCGCATCAATTTTGTCATGGTGCAATCATGCGTAAGTGGTGTAATGTTTACATGATTCAATGACAATATTTAGTAAAACAAGACTAGCCAAACACATTTTGATGAAGATTGGGCTCTGTTAAATGCCGACAATTACTCGGCTTATACCCAATGCTAACAAAGATAATTCATTACTGGAATAGAATTAGACTGACTTTATACTTGATGCAATACATATTTGATTTTGATATTTTAATTTAATTATAAAATGCTTTTTCAATTTATTTTGATAGTAGTAAGGAAAATATTGATAACTATCAGCAATTTTTGTGAGAATTTGAAATGGTGATTAAATCAAATGGATGCCGAGTCATGATTACAGGGCAATAATCTCATTAAAAGGTTCGAGCAAAGCTCAAATAGTTTATAACCATTACCTGAACTTTAAGCGTTATTGATTTGAAAACATTCCTGGGTTTATATTTACCACGGAGTTAGTGGGATAATTTTGTTCTATTTTTTCTATTTTTCCAGTAGTAAAAATCACGATCGACAGCCAGACTGCTCTATGAAGTTGGTACTGGATAATAATAATGCTTAATGAAGGATAACAATGGTAGCATAACGGCTGTAAGTTTATCAAATGAAATGTTGTGGCTTAATACCTGGAAATAGTACAGTTTGTACACATATACTGAAATAAATTCTTATGCCACGATTTTATGAACCTCGATGGGTCAATGACGGGCGATGTTGGTGGCAGTTCACAACCCCACTACTGTCTCATCCCGCCCAGCACGTTTGTCAGCCAATTAGAGGAAGCGAGTCTGGTGACGTCATTTGATGACGCATCATCAGCCGGTTTCCTTAAAGGGACCATGGCCAACTTTATTTTGACATTTGTGCTGTTAGTGTTCTATAGCACTGAGATGCTGCAAACACTGGTAAACACTGCAGCACATAGGTGCAGGGCTGCACCCAGGCTCCTCCATGATTCCCTCTATGTTTATGGAGTGAGTCACAGCATGCAGAGAGGCCCTCTTCCTTTCACATGAGCGGAACAGACCTCCACAGTAGATCAACATAGCCGAGTTGTACATTGCAGAGGGCACAAGCACAAGCAGGGATGTGGTCAGGAGGATCTGGTTGCAGTGCCGCAAGCGTTTCAATGATCTCAGTAGATCATGAAATGTTAATACAAAGCCACACTGAACCTCATCCTGCTGTGCCTCTCATCACATCCCCATCACTCTGCCTTCCCTTCCCTACTCACAACTTACCATCCACCTCCAACCATCCCACTCTACTTACATTATCACATCCCCATCTTACTAGCCACCCCTCACACTCACCCTCATCCTAATGCAATCATATCAATTAACAACATACAAGAGTAGGCATTTGGGAGGTTTATGCAATGTTTCTGTTAATGTGGTGTCAAACATTGAAACCTTTATTTTCAACACTTTTCATTCTTGGACAGATTTGTGTGCACCTTTGGAAGTGACAATGAGTTGTATTGAACAGTGAGACATAATGATATCCCCCCGAAATGGTGATGAGTGTGAAAGGAATGGTTTCAGCATTGTAGAGATTATGGTGTTGGTATGGACTGGTGTCACCCTGGTGCATCATGTGGCAGCCAGGGTGTACGGCATCAAGTGAAGTAAATCTGGCCATGGTGAGGCCATTCCTGGCCACCTGGGCAGCAATGTGGTTGGGTGCTGATGGACCTGTGCAGCATCAGCTGATTGCAGAGAAGTTTGGTGGTGTTGTTGGTGCTGCTGGTGTGACTGGTAATTGCTGGTGTTGGGGCTGATCGTGGTGGGATTCTAAGGACCAAGTTGAAAGATGGAATAGATGGCAGGTGAAGTAGAGATAACAGAAGTGATCGTGGGAGAGGTAATGAGATTGGACTGGATGGAGACTTGTATAAAGCCTTGCAGCATTCTGAATCTGGAGTGGAAATGCAGTTAATGCTGTAAACAAGCCACTAATGATTTTAACAGCCTCTCTCGCTGCTGCTCAGTGCTAACAGACCCGAAATTTTGTAAAGGTGTGTGGCAGCGGGTTCACAGTGGGGTCCCGACCCACTGGGGGAAAAAAATAATTTCCCACTTGACCTGCTACCGATCACGCCTACTGACCCCCTGCAAAATCCAGCACTTACTGTTTAAATCAGAATTACAGTGCTATATCTTTATAAACTGTGACAGTCACTGCCTGGTACTATAGGTTGTTTCATAGAAACATGGAAAATAGGTGCAGGGTTAGGCCAATCGGCCCTTCGAGCCTGCACCACTATTCAATATGATCATGGCTGATCATGCAACTTCAGTACCCCATTCCTGCTTTCCCTCCATACCCCTTGATCCCTTTAGCTGCAAGGGTCATATCTAACTCCCTTTTGAATATATCTAACGAACTGACCTCAACAACTTTCGATGGTAGAGAATTCCAGAGATTCATAATTCTCTGAGTGAAGAAGTTTCTCCTCATCTCGGTCCTAAATGGCTTACCCCTTATCTTTAGACTGTGACCCCTTTCTGGACTTCCCCAACATCGGGAATATTCTTCCTGCATTTAACCTATCCAATCCCATCAGAATTTTATATGTTTCTATGAGATCCCCTCTCACTCTTCTAAATTCCAGTGAATATAAGCATAAAGCATAAGCATCAAACCATAAAACTAACTGGGTTCTTTCATGCATATCTTATGTAAGATATTAAGAAAGCTATAACTCCATCAAACCAAAGTAGGTGTTCATTTGTTAACATTTATAAATGTAGAATTTTCACAATTCTAAATGATAATTAATACACACAGACATGTTATTTGACAAATGAAATCAATACATTAATGTATATGTATTGAGAACGAATGCCTTCAAAATCTGAGCTTCATTTAAACAGCAAACTATTAAGAAAATGTGTCATAGTTGCAGCCATCCCATCACTGCGTCTGAAGCACCCAAGTAACATTTCCCAGGAGTGACATCAGCATTTTCTGCTGGGAAAACATCAAGCATTCTGGGGCTTTTTTTGGAGCCCCATCCCATAATTTCTGTCCCTCCTACCCCCAATACTCAAATTACCTCTAGAGAGCAGCAAGTATATCAGTGCAGGAGGAGGAAAAAGACAGTAACAGTGACTCAGTAACAGACAGGCAAGGAGAGTGATTTCAATGAAATGAATAGTAGGTAGGGCTTCCTAATTCTCTCATCAAATTAAATTCCTTGGACCAGCAACCACCAAACTGATGTTGCGCCAACACGCTTCCCAATGCCAAGAAACGTTCACGAAGCAAATGTACTTTTGCAAGCATTGAGTAATCAAAATTTACCAAGGCTTCATGAGATAGATATGTGAATGTCAACTGCTGAAAATATAATTTAAAAAAAGAATTATGGCTCCTGAATTATAATCCTTTTATCATCTTAGTCTCTTCTCCTTGTTTTTGGCTGACAAGCTATTGCCTGAGAGAAAGCACAAACATCTGACCCATCCCCATGTGACTTTTGTTATTACTTCAGTGACCTTAGCATTTTTCTTCCATTCCTTGTGTGAAGTGTAATTTCTCTGCTTGCTGCCTTCCCCTGACTTGCTGGCTAGAATTGGGGGCAACAGGAATTTACCTGTACTTTAACAATGTATGTGGCACAGCATCAATATATACTCCCAGAAAAAGTTTAAGATCCTAGTAATCCTACTATTAACACTAGAGTGAAATATAAATGATCTCAATGCAATGTAAGCTATTCTAATATAATGACATTAGGAACACAATTACCTTTATCACAAGGTATACATGGACTTCCCCAAGCAGCACCCAATGTTGAGCAGCACTGTGACTTCAGTGTGGCACCGTTGATGTTTATTTCGCATTGTCCACCAATGTGTTGCAACCAGCAGGTACCTTTTACAGTTTCTGTAGGAAAAACACATTTCTAAATGAAAATAATTTCAGGTAACTGGAATAATGCCAGTGACAGAGATCTGAAGATTTCCTAAACTTTAAAAATGTGCATCAGTAGAGAGAACCAGCACTGAAACTGCCTTACAAGTGCACTCATGATCTGAAGCTTTCTAAAATTACCTTCAAAAGCAGGGTATGGAAATTTCATAGATTCCAAGTCCAGAATTTGTTTTCCTTTGTTCAGAATATGCAGAAAGTATCAGTGTAAAGACCGTAAGACCCGCTGTGTGGATTGCAGTGGTGTAGTACTTACTTTCCAGCACTAGAGGGACCTCTACAATCTTACACAGCACTGGAGCATGACACTAAATAGACATCTGCAAAGACCAGGACTATTCCTTTTGCTCCTTCATGTTCCCCACAATCCCAAATTCCATATTGTAGTTCCAAATTTAATTTCTTCTAGTAGCCAAGTTATTTATTTATGGATCAAATAGTAATCCATTTAGGGAACAACTGCTTGTACTGCACAATTTAAATTTTATACAAAATGATAAAAATTTCAGAAAGGGCAACATTATTTTTATATATTTTTATTCTTATTCTGATTTTATTAAACCTTTCATGTGAGAAGAAAACAGTTAACTAAAATAAAGCCCCCCTCAGATTTTCTTGTCTTTTAAAGGTAATTGCCTGGAAGTTTGTTCTTTATGGGCACAACCTCATAACATAGGGGATTATCTTTAGGGCAGATAACTTAGCTAGACCAGCAACATAAATGTTACTGGAAGAGTCAGTGGCTGAGTATTCTGCAGCGAGTGGCTCACCTCTCGACTCCCCAATACTTCTCCACTACCTACAAGTCATGTCACGAGTGTGATGGTGTCACTGTAACACTCAAGGAGCTCAACACCATCCAGGACAAAGCAGTCCGCTTGATCACCAACTCATCCACCACCTTAAACATTCACTCCCTCCACTTTGGCGTACTGAGGCTACAATGTGTACTTTCTACAGGATGCATTGAAGGAAGACACCGAGGCTTCTTTGGCAGCACCTTCCAAATCTGCAACTTCCACCACCTAGGACAAGGGCAACAGGTGCATGAGAACAGCATCACCTTCAAGTTACCTTCCAAGTCACACACCATTCTGACCGACATACATCCCGTTCCTTCAGAATCCTGAAATTTCCCAACAGCATTGTGGGAGTACCTTCATCACGCGGATTACAAGGTGGCTCACCACTACCTTCTTGATGACATCTAAGGATGGGCAATAAATGCTGGCCTTACCAGCGCCGCCTATATATCGAGAATTATTTTTGAAAAAGCTCCCCAGGAAACTTCCAACACAGACTAGGGCCTGTCGTTTCTCGGTTACGGTGCAATTTCCTGGCCTTCTGCCACGGGAATTTTCAGGGCCAGAGTTTGAATTGTAATTTCAGCATTTTAACTTTTTTATGTTTACGTCCCCAAAATAAACACTTATTAACATTACTTCACATTCATTTGTGCAGTGCCACAAATAAAATGTCTGTTCATGATAAACACAATATTTAGTTGCCAGTTATATTTATCATCCACAGTAGATTAATGGTATTACCTTCAGTTTACTAAAAATTCACGTGAACTTTTACTCCTAATAGTATAAGTTCTCAGGTATGCCAGCTAAAAGCTGCTGCCAAAGTCATAAATTAGCAACTGCAATTAATCAATAATGTGGAGAATTACTTTTGTTTTCTATAGATAGCACTATATTGCTTTTATTTTTTAGAAAACAATGTTTGTTAGAGGTTCTCTATGTCCAAAAAGCAGTAGTCATTTACACATTTGAGTGACGTGTTCAAATGAAAGAGGTTTGTTGCATGCATAAAAAAGCAAACATCTAAATAGACATACCAATGCACCGAGTTCGAGTTGCATCAAGAGTACTTCCTGGGAAACACTGACATGAATAACTGCCGGGTACGTTCTTACAATCCCCATTTATGCAGGGATTGGTCTCACATTCATTAATATCTGGGAGGAAAATAGATACATGTTATCCAGCTGGTAAATCATATTTTATCTCAAAGTATTCTTGGTTAACTTTGAGTAAAACCACACAATGCAACAGTGGTAATTTTTCAAAATAGCAAAGGAATTGAGTATGACTATGTTAATGTGGTTGCATTCTAATATTGCACAGTGCAATTTCACCTCAATAATCTATTTTTTGAACTCTCTCTTCCTTTTACAATTTTTACATCAGGATGGTCACGACAGCAGGACATGTGGAACCAACATCTTTCACAATGTGAACACTAATAACTCCAGTCATTTGGTAGACTTTAATTAGTCAAATATACAAGTGGCTCTAGCACCCATGTGTTTGATAGGAAAGAACAATTGCCAGAATTAATATAAACTATAGGTGTGCTCAACATTATGCAACCTGTGCTCATAGGAGGACAAGTTGTATAGACTAAGCTTGTATTTCCTTGAATATAGATTAAATGGTGATCTAATTAATGTTTTTAAGATGATTAAAGGAGTTAAAGATAGATTAAGAATAATTTAAAGAAATTATTTCCTTTGGTAAGAGTCCAGAACAAGGGACCATAACCTTAAAATTAGAGCTAGGCCATTCAAGTGTGATGTCAGGAAACACTTCTTTACACAAAGGGTAGTGGACATCTGGAACTTTCTCTCCCAAAAAGCTGTTGAGGCCGAGCGTGAATTGAAAATGTCAAAACTGAGATTGATAGATTTTTCTTAGGCAAGGGTATTGAGAATTGTGTAATCAAGGCAGGTAGATCAGCAATGATCTAATTGAATGGCAGAACAGGCTTGAGGGGCTGAATGACTTACACCTGTTCTCATTTGTTTGTAAGTATTAGAATGTTTTCCTTTGCATGTGAACACAAGGATTCTATCACATAACTACAAACAATAATCCAAAAAAAAACACAGCATTCAATATTACTTGTCATAATAAAATATTTACAAATTAGAACAATGTCAGAATAGCTTGGACATTACTTCAATTTAAACATGTTTTGGGGTGAAATTGCACTATATGACAGTATGAAATCCATCCAACTGCTATTTTAGCAAAGAAGTTAATGTCCTTGTCTGAATGGATTAGTTAAGATAGTATCTAAAGAAATTTCATATTAACACTTCAACAGAATTGTACACTGATTTCACATTGAGTAATTTCCTTCCATTTATTCCAGTTTTTAGGTGGTATATCTTTACAAAAAAATAAAATGGGCTGGATTTATTTGCAACACCAGTGGGTTGGATTAGATTTCTGATTGATCCCCTTGGAAGACAAGACACATCCAACAGTTTGTTTGGAATGTGTCATTGATATTTCCTGCTGTAGACAACCCTACAATGTGTAATTTGATCCAGTCTGGTCAGGCATTCAGAAAGTGAAAGTGTAGTTAACTTTGTGCAGGTCCTCTGTTATCGAGTAGTCTGCAATTGTAATTATAGTTGTACTTGGCTGGTAAAATAAAATACTTTATGCTCTAATTAGTGGGTTATTTACTTCTTTGGAGTTTTATGTATTTTTTCCTTCCAGAAGTGATAAAAAAATTCAGAATGAAGGGACCAAAGTCAAGACTTCAACTTTAAGAAAGTCTCATTAAAATAGGAAATGGGAAACAAGTACAAATACTCAATGGCGTCTGGATTTCAGATGGTGCTACTATAGTAGGAAGCTAGTAAGGATTTGCCAATCAATAAACCAATGGGGCAGGCATGTGAGGTGTGTGTGTGTGTGTGTGTGTATCTAACCTTCTGATGCACCAGCGAGTTCACACTAGGGAGAGGTCATTCACCTGCTCGGTGTGTGAGAAGAAATTCACTCAAGTCATCCAACCTACTGATTTGCCAGCAAGTTCACACTGGGGAAAGGTTGTTCACCTGCTCGATGTGTGAGAAAGGATTCACTAATTCATCCGGTTGGAAGAAACATAGAAAATAGATGCAGGAGTAGGCCATTCGGCTCTTCGAGCCTGCACCACCATTCAATAAGATCATGACTGATCATAAATCTGGCTGAAAGCTAGTTTAATACTTTTAACGCCAAAGGCTATCTGCAGCAAGTTGTACAGTAGACAAGTTTGTATTAAGATATATTCAGAGCCATAAACTAAGAACAATAATATCATTCTGATGGAGAACGGGTCCAATAGAAATTAAACTTTTGACAAAAATGGCAGAGAATTTTTACAGAATCTGCAGAAAACTGTGTTCGCCTGCTCATCAATAAAGACTTCTTACAACATATCCAGGACGGCCCTGGATACAATCACAGTCTGTGCTGAATGGCCAATCTCGAGCAGGGTGGGAGGAGAAGGAGTGGCATGGGTATTACAATTGACCCGTGTCCTTGGATTGGGGAGAATTCAGCCAATATTCTGCTCCTGATTGCTATTTAACCACCACTCTGAAAGAGCACGTGTGAGGACAGGGCAGTGTTTGTGATGCCCTCTGCAGTAGAATAACCTGCTGACATTCAATCACTGGCTCACACATTACGAATGGGTACTTCGGCAGGATACTGAAGGATGTCTTGTGCCTAAGAAACCTCCTGGCAACTAGACCAGTGTAGCATTCTTAGGAGCAGCATGCTTCTTGACCTCTTTTCCACAGCTGTTTCTTGTCCTGAGAAATCTAGGAAATTGGAATAAAATAGATTCCCACTCAATGTTTTTTTAAAAAGCTTTCTGTCATTGGATACAGAATTGAAATGGTAAAATGTTTGCTTATTTATCTTAAATGTCGATGGATTTTCACCAGTGGGGAGAGAAAAGAACTATATGATATAGATATCACATAACATTATTCATGATATTTTTGCAATGCAATAAGAACATAAGAAATAAGAGCAGCAGTAGGCCATTTGGCCCCTCGAGCCTGCTCCGCCATTTAATAAGATCATGGCTGATCTGATCATGGACTTAGCTTCCCTGCCTGTTCCTCATAACCCTTTATTCCCTTCTAAAGAGACATGTCAGGCATTATGGATTTGGTAAACAAAAAAGATAAAATTTGTCAAATATTTTATGTGGAGATTGTGTTTCTTAATAAGAATAAAGGATTAATGGGGTAAAAAACATCTGTGTGTTTTTCTGCTGATCCTAGTTACAGACAAAATGTGGAAGGATTCAAGTACAGGCTTTGGATGCTTTTCAGGGATCCGGAAATGTGCTGCATGCCCACACATTAGTTAGAGCAAAATAAAATAAAGCATTGGAATTCTTTTGCCACACTGTGGCCAGCAGAGGAAAAATAGCTTGTAAGCATTCCACCACGGGAGAGCAAAAATGCTACAAAGTATTTCTTTCATCTCGTAAACCAACCTTAACATTCACTACAGATATCTGTTTCAAACTTCTGTAGAAATCCAAATTGTACCTTTCTTTAACGTTTTAAAAAATGTCTAAATTATTCTTGTAGGATATTAACCCTATATTCAGATATTCACAGATTCCTTTTTTTGTCCAAAAATGCATTTTCACAATGATTTTGTTATTGAAATAGAAGTACTTCTAGCTGATTTTTTTGGAGGAGATCACTTATATTGTGGATAAGGGAGTATCTATGGATGTTCTCCATACAAGAGGTTATTAACAAAAATGAAACTGCACAGAATTGGAGGTAACCTCGGGACATGGGTTGGTAATTGGTTGGGAGGTAGGAGACAGAGTAGGGATAAAAGGAATGATTGGTGGTATTCATAAGGATCTATATTGGGACATCAGTTTTTTCATCATATATTAATGATTTGATGAAGGAAAAAGGAGTTGTACATTCAAGCTTGCAGATCATACTAAGTTAGGAGGCACTGCATTAAAGCGAGTATAACAGGAACATATGGAGCTCAATGTGGGGAAATATGATTTCGGATTTGAGAAAGAAAAATAGGAATATTTTCTTAATGGCGAGAGACTAGGCGCTGCGGATGAGCAAGTGATGTATTTGGGTGTCCATGTACAAAGATCATTAAACACTAGTGTAGAGGTTAAAAAAAAATCAAAAAGTCTAATGGAATATTGGCCTTTATCTTAAGGAGGTTAGAACACCAGAGGAAATGATTCTTCAGTTATACCACTTCAATTATGGGCACTCACCTCAGGAAAGATAAAGTGTCATTAGAAGGTTTTCAGCACAGATTCCCCAGAATTATACCAGGACTTAAAGGGATAAATGATGAGGAGTGATTGCATACACTTAGTTTGTATTTCCTTGAGGTTTAGATGGTTGAGGGGCAATCTAATCAAGATCTTTAAAATTAATAAAAGCATTTAATAGGGTAGATACAGAGAAACGAATTCCTGATTTAGACGAAAGAATTGAATGTAATATCTCCAAGTTTGCAGATGACACTAAGCTGGGTGGCAGTGCGAGCTGTGAGGAGGATGCTAGAAGGCTGCAGAGGGACTTGGACAGGTTAGGTGAATGGGCAAATGCATGGCAGATGCAGTATATTGTGGAGAAATGTGAGGTTATCCACTTTGGTTGCACAAACAGGAAGGCATATTATTATCTGAATGGTGACAGATTAGTAAAAGGGGAGGTGCAATGAGACCTGGGTGTCATGGTACATCAGTCATTGAAAGTTAGCATGCAGGTACAGCAGGCAGTAAAGAAGGCAAATGGCATGCTGGCCTTCATAGCGAGGGGATTTGAGTATAGGAGCAGGGAGGTCTTACTGCAGTTGTACAGGGCTTGGTGAGACCACACCTTGAGTATTGTGTGCAGTTTTGGTCTCCAAATCTGAGGAAGGATATTCTTGCTATTGAGGGAGTGCAGCGAAGGTTCACCAGACTGATTCCCGGGATGGCAGGACTGACATATGAAGAAAGACTGGATCAACTAGGCTTATATTCACTGGAATTTAGAAGAATGAGAGGAGATCTCATAGAAACATATAAAATTCAGACGGGATTGGACAGGTTAGATGCAGGAAGAATGTTCTCGATGTTGGGGAAGTCCAGAACCAGGGGGTCACAGTCTAAGGATAAGGGGTAAGCCATTTAGGTCTGAGATGAGGAGAAACTTCTTCACTCAGAGAATTGTGAATCTGTGGAATTCTCTAACACAGAAAGTTGTTAAGGCCAGTTTGTTAGATATATTCAAAAGGGAGTTAGATGTGGCCCTGCTAAAGGGATCAAGGGGTATGGAGAGAAAGCAGGAATGGGGTACTGAGGTTGCATGATCATATTGAATGGTGGTGCAGGCTCGAAGGGCTGAATGACCTACTTCTTCACCTACTTTCTATGGGCCCAAGTTTCCACACGAAAAAAAACGGGCGCCCCTCTGAGCGATTCTGGAGCGCTTTGCAGCTCCTTGTCTGCCTGGCTCGGCGCCCGGGGGGGGGGGGAGCCTACACTCGCGCCGATTTTGTAAGTGGGAGGGGGTGGGTACTATTTAAATTAGTTTTTTTCCTGCCGGCAACGCTGCGCGTGCGTGTTGGAGCATTCGCGCATGCTCAGTGTGAAAAAAACATTGGCACTCGGCCATTTTTGTAGTTCTTTGTAGCTGTTTAATTTTTGAACATTTTTTAATAAAAGCACATTGCCATCAGCACTGAGGCTTCTTGCAACCTTCTCACTGTCTCCTCCCCCTCCCCCCCGGGGAACGAACGGCTGTTTCCTCCCGCCCGCCCCCCCCCCCCTCCGCTCAGCGGCAACGAACGGCTGTCTCTTCCTCCCCCTCCCCCACCCCCCTCCCGCTCAGCGGTAATGAACGGCTTTCTCCCCCCCGCTCAGCAGCAACGAACAGCTTTCTCCACCCCCCCTCCCCCCTCCCCCTCAGCGGCAACGAACGGCTTTCTCCGCCCCCCCCCCACTCCCCCTCAGCGGCAATGAACGGCTTTCTTCTCCTCCCCCCCCCTCCCGCACAGCGGCAACGAACGGCTGTCTCCTCCTCCTCCCTCCCCTCCCGCTCAGCGGCAACGAACGGCTTTCTCCCCCCTCCCTCCTGTTCAGCGGCAACGAACGGCTGTCTCTTACTCCCCCCCCCCCCTCCCGCACAGCGGCAACGAACGGCTTTCTCCACCCCCCCTCCCCCCTCCCCGTCAGCGGCAACGAACGGCTTTCTCCTCCCCCCACCCCTCCTCCCGCTCAGCGGCAATGAACGGCTGCAGAATTCTCCCTGGCTGAAGCACTTTCACACAGGTAGGAAGATGGTTTATTTAATCTTTTCTTTGCTTATAAATGTTTATTCAGGTTGAAATTATTTGTATAATATTTGTAGAAGTATAAATAAGGATTTATTGTAAAATTTAATGAGATCCCTTCCCCCCACTACTCGTTCTGGACGCCTAATTTGTAACCTGAGCCTGATTTTTTAATGTGCAGAACAGGTTTTTTCAGTTCTACAAAAATCTTCACTTGCTCCATTCTACTTTAGTTTGGAGTACGTTTTCACTGTGGAAACTTTGAAATCAGGCGTCAGTGGCCGGACACGCCCCCTTTTGAAGAAAAAATTCTGTTCCAAAGTAGAACTGTTCTACCTGACCAGAACTGCAGAAAAAAAAATGTGGAGAATTGCGATTTCTAAGATAGTCCGTTCTCCACCAGTTGCTCCTAAAAATCAGGCGCAAATCATGTGGAAACTTGGGCCCTATGTTTCTAAGTTTCTGGTGGGGGAATCCAGCACAAGGGGCAGAATCATAAAATAGAGCTAGACATTTAGGAATGAAATCAGGAAGCACTTTTTCCACACAAAGGGTAGTGGATATCTGGAACTCTTTCCTCCAAAAGGCTGTGAATGCCGGATCAATTTAAATTTTCAAGACCAAAATTGATAGATTTTCTTAGGTAAGGTCATCAAAGAACATGGAGCAAAGACGGGTAAATAGAGCTGAGGTACAGATCAACCATGATATAACTGAATGGTGGAACAGGCTCGAAGAGTTGAATGGCTTGCTCCTCTTCCTATGTTCCATATAAAGCAGCCTGTTTACCAGTTTTATTTTGTGACTCGCATAATCAGCTCTTGACCTGGCATTGACTCAAACTGTCCTTTTTCAAATATATGACAGTGCCAGAAGATAATGAGTTCATAACAGCAGAAGCTGTATTGTCTCACTTCATAGTTAGATCATAGATGATACTGAATATTTACACAATTTTTGTGATTTACTATACTTTTATAAATGTAATGTGAAACATTTTAATAGGCTAAAATGTTTCATGCAAAGGGATTCTTGAAACATGACCTCATATCATTAAAATATGCCAGATCTAATTTACATTGTTTGTGTTTTACATTGGGAACTATAATAATGAAAGCATGCAGTTTAGAGGAACTTAAACATGGGTATAGAGTGTAATCTTATTCAAATAAGTCACAGCTGGACAAAGAATGTACCAGATTGACTGGTTCGTAATGTGACAGTGTGTAGTATATACAAGCAGCTAAAAGAAAAAAGCACAAAAACCCGGTTAAATCACAATGTGCAGAGAAGTGCAATAGCAGGTCCGCAATATTGTAATTATTTTCCTTTGTTCGATAAAGGGAAAAGTGGATGCCAGACTTCGATGATATTAGAATCTAAATTTGGCTACCATACATACAGCAAAATTACAAGAAATGTTTTTCTTAAACAAAAAAAAGACATACAGGTTTCCTTAGCTCTGTGTACTGAAGGTGCACTAGCAAGGCATCGTGTTGCCAAGTTACTATTCTACAGTCCGGCATGGCGGCACAGCAAGCTGTTTTCCCACAACCCCAGCATGCCATGTTGGTATACCACAGAACAGCAGCACAGAATTGTAGGATGTGGGTTTGCGTCTGCAGGTCTACATTCGCTAAGTCACCCATTTCACTGTGGTGTAGCCTAGTAGAGGCCACAAGGAGGGAAAAAAAAATCTGAGTCCTTGCTCAGGTTGCTCTTGTTCACTTCTAAGTAGCCAATCTCAGAGTAATGTTGGTGGAATCTGAGAACTGGTTACTGTGCTTTCAACTGTATGTGCAGCGGGAAGATCTGGCTGACAATTGAGGAAGAGCTAACAGTTAAAAAACACAGGAATCTTATCCTGACTGGGGAGTGAGGTGTATAGAATAACAATGTGTTATTTTTAAATTCTACATATAACATAACTAAAATGTGTTAGAGATGGTGGCTGACATTATCTCTCTCATATTTAAATATCTGTGACATCACTTCTAAATGAAGAAGTATGGGATAGTAGACCAAGTCCTTCAATCATTTTGAGGTAAAGCAACAGAAATTACATCACAACAAATACACCTATAATTTATTCTAATAAATGGTATTTTGCATATTCTGATAAATGCCAGAAATTCATCCACTTTGAGCACCAATATATTTTTCAGTGAGTGCGGGGAGAATTAGTGCAGTGGAATGCCTAATTCAAGAAGACAGGCCCTTCACGTGCATATTAATTTGGGAGGGTGTCCATCCTGCATGCTTGCTGCATGTACAGCGTAAATCATGAATGCTCAGCGATAGGTATACTAGGGGTCATGGAAAGGACAAGTAAAATCAACGTATTTTTTACTTTCAGCATCACTCCTGGGAAGAGTGTTTTACCCAGTGGGAATCCTGCTTTCTGACATCTTTGAAAGAAGAAAAGGATCAATAGAGGGATGCTAGACAGGTTAGGCAGCACAAGAGTTGGTCATCAACCTTAAACGTTAACTCTGTTTCTCTCTCCAGAGATGCTGCCTGATCTGCTGAGCATTTCCAACATTTTCAGAGTTCCAGCATCCGCAGCATTTTGCTTTTGGACAAGAGCTTCTCTGCGCCCAGAGAAGCTCTGCGACAGAGGTGAACATACTTCAGTGGGCAGACGATTAGTGTACGTGCGGGCTTCTATTCCCAAAGGAACCTGGGATTACAGGCCCGCTGGCACCACTAAAATCTGTGAATACCTGACTAACTTTACTGTGGTATGCTTCCTCAAAAGTACCCCAATTTCAGATTTTCTTTCTTTCAGTAACACTGCATGAAAGAAGGCATGCCAAGGTGATCAACAGCTAGCGTACCCAGATTGGTTGTGCCTGCTAAGACTCCACCGACCACTATAGGCTCTGGCACACCGAACTGCCAATGACCATTGGGAACTTGTGTTCTCAGGGCTTCAGGAGAGAGGCAGATAGCGATCTGAAACATCAGTTGCAAGGACTACCATCTCCAGTGAAATTAACGATCAGCTGCAGACTTAAGGCCTGCCTTCATCTTCTTCCATTTGCTGATGTATTATCTGGAGGACAGAAGTAAACTGACTGAGGCTGAATCATTTCTTATGTCACCCGGGACTCTTAGCAAACTGGCCAAGGACCGAGATTGATGTTTAATATATTCCATATATTGATCCATCTCAACCTCTTAACTGAAGAGGACAGTGGGAGGGGGTAGGGAGCAACAACGATTTTTTAAAAAACTTATATAGAGAAGAACTGAAGTAATTAAAATATCATTCCATAAAATTAAGAGAGTAAAGTAAAATCCTGTAATGTTATAAATTGATAATTGGACACAAAGTCCTCTTTGGGTCCACTAATCTGAGGATGCAATTCAAGTGAATAAATAGTATTGCATAATATAGAGCTATCTAATATGCCTAGTGTCTGAAATGGGGAACCTGGTATGTTACCTATCCTACCATAGAGATTGCACATTTATAGCTCTTAAATTAGCACTAAAAAAAGTTACATGGTAGATATAAACACATTAGCTTGCATTCTCAGCATTTCTGCAGCAGGGCTGTCACAATGAAACATTCACTGAAAACCTGATGTTTATTGGTCTCGGAAGTTGATATAAAACAAATAAGTTTAATATCCCCTTCAGGGACACTTGTTAAGACAGAAGCTTTCACCTTCACATGTTTCAGATTCAGGTTTAAACACATATCCCTTTGGGCAGGAACAAGTATAACTCCCAGGTGTATTTCTGCAGAGGCCATTGTCACACAACAGTCTATTGATGAAACATTCATCGATATCTGAAAAAAAATTTAAACATAAAGATTCTTTAGTGTGTATCAAAAGAATAACTGAATTTTCATTTTATTATTGAAAAGTTAGCAAGAGATTGTCTTTCACATACTGTGCAATTAAACTGGTCTTAAAACAGCAGGGGTATTCACTGGGTTGGTGCATTTTTCACAGCAACACATAATGGCCTCCACAGGGAGAGGTACACAGGTTTGATTCCAATCTTAGTCTCATTACTCCAACAAGACATTTGGTAGAGGGAAAGCACTTCCTAACTACATGGCTTTTGGTGGGTTGATATTGCTTAGGCTCTTAGTGAGTAGTAAAGAGAACCCTGGAAGCAGATGACCTGGTCCACCATCTTCACCACAAGAATTGCATGGTCGGGCTGGCTTTGGGTACACAAGAAACTCAGGGCTTCAATATATATCCAATGTTGGAAAGTGTGAGGTCATGCACTTTGGCAGAAAAAAATCAAACAGCAAGTTATTATTTAAATGGAGAAAGATTGCAAAGTGGCGCAGTACATCAGGACCTGGGGGTACTTGTGCATGACACACAAAAGGATAGTATGCAGGTACAGCAAGTGATCAGGAAGGCCAATGGTATCTTGGCCTTTATTGTAAAGGGGATGGAGTATAAAAGCGAGGAAGTCTTATTACAAGGTATTGGTGAGGCCACACCTGGAATACTGCATGCAGTTTTGGTTTCCTTATTTACGAAAGGATATACTTGCCTTGGAGGCAGTTCAGAGAGGGTTCACGAGGTTGATTCCGGGGATGAGAGTGTTGACTTATGAGGAAAGGTTGAGTAGGTTGGGCCTCTACTCATTGGAATTCAGAAGAATAAGAGGTGATTTTATCGAAAGGTATAAGATTATGAGGGGACTTGACAAGGTGGATGCAGAGAGGATGTTTCCACTGATGGAGGAGACTAGAACTAGAGGGCATGACAGAATAAGGAGCCTCCCATTTAAAATAGAGATGAGGAGAAATTTATTCTCTGAGGGTTGTAAATCTGTGGAATTTGCTGCCTCAGAGAGCTGTGGAAGCTGGGACATTGAATAAATTTAAGACAGAAATAGATAGTTTCTTAAACGATAAAGGGATAAGAGGTTATGGAGAGCGGGCGGGAAAGTGGAGCTGAGTCCATGATCAGATCAGCCATGCTCTTATTGAATGGCGGAGCAGGCTCAAGGGGCCATATGGCCTACTCCTGTTCCTATTTCTTTAGTTCTTATGTAATGTTCTGAAAGACTGAATGAGAGTGTTTTTTTGAAAAAAAAGGTCAGAGTTGACAGATTGAAATTGTCATTTTACAATTTGGATGAAAAGTTAAACATGCTTGTTGAGTGCATAGGCATGTTGCATTGTATTGATACATACAGTTTTATTCATGCACCATCTGCAAAGCAGTTAGTACGAGGTATGAATTGAACAGTCACAACTGCTGTACATCTCTGAGAGCAGAAACATTAACTCTGTATTTCAGTCAATAGTTTTACTGGTATTTGTTTTAGGAGTTGGGACATCTGTTGTAACACAAAAAAAATTATATTTATAAAAGCGCCTTGCCAGGTTCTCAAAACGTCTCCAAGCACCACACAATTTAGTCACTGTTATGTTGGCCAGTGTTATCCAATATAAGTTGCTGACTAGCTCCAGGTGTGTCTACAATGACACCATTTTAGCCACATGCTAATTTTAGTATAAAACTCCTTGCATACACTCACATAGTACAGGTAAATGTATTTCACATGTGTATATTTACTTCACAAACATCTAACACCATTCAGTAAGGAAATAAAACTCTCACGACGATCAAAAAAAGCTCTCACTGCTTTTTGTCTTTAACATTTTTCCAACAATATATAAAAACGCTAAAAATATAGATGCATGAATGAATATTGAGATCACTTGGCCAATGACTGAGTATATTACTCACTTTTTTCTTTACTAATCAAACGCCATTAGCCACATCTGGATTCCCAATTGGCCATATGGTGTAAGTGGCTGATGTATTGAACACTGGCAATGTTGGCAAATGTGACAGCAAAATTCACAACCAACAGATGACCAGTTAATTTGTTTTATTTTGGCAATGTTGGCTGAGGGAAGAATGTTGTCCAAAATGCTGGGTGAACACTATTGTCTTCTTTAATTGCTGCCTTGGGATCTTTAATGTTCTCCTAAACAGGCAGATAGAGCTTCACTAAGGTTGCATCTGAAATACTAGAGCGTTTATAGACTTTCTTTCTCCTCAATTCTTTTCCTCATTCTTCTGACGATGCAGACTATTTTCTGGAGTATAATTCCAAGGGCATCAGTAGCTCTCTGGAACATTGTGCAAGAGGCATTTCTTAATCTGTGAGACTATACAATGTATTTCCGCAGGCTATGCAACCACAGAACATCCGCCAAACTATCCTTTTCTATCATCCATACATTCAGTTTCAGAATGGAGTTAAAATCGTGAAGAGTCAGTTGAGGACGGGAACTGGGTGATAAGTGGTTTTCCCCAATTTAATTGCACTTATCCTGTTCCCACTGGGTGGGGGTGGGGTGGGGGAAGCATAAAAATTCAGAAATAAATGAGAAAAATGCCAAATTGCAAACTATATATTTCTATCAATGTTTGGGTTATACAAGTACAGGTGCAACATCCTGAATCCGCAACTCCGAAAACCGGAATTGTCCGAAAACCAGACATTTTGCGCATAGCTGATAGAATCATCCAAAAACCGGACATTTTTGAGGCAAAACCCAAAATCCGGCACAGATTTGGTCGAGGATTCCAGATTTCAGACAAGAAAATCGTCCGAAATCCAGAATCCTCTACGAATTCGTGCCGGATTTCGGGTTTTGCCCGATTTCAGATCCCGCCGTTCAAAACCCAATTCTGGATTTCAGACTATTGATTTTCTTGTCTGAAATCTCGAAAAACCGAAAAACTGGAATGGATTCCGTCCCGAGAATTCCGGATTTCAGACGTTGTACCTGTACCTTGTGTGAAATTAGCCCTTACTAAATGTAAACTCCAAGTTTCATGATTGTTATAAAACAATAAATACATAAATTGACTTCATAATTGGGACACTTTGACTGAATTTCTAGCGTCCATTTTTTAAATACATACCAACGCATTTTTTCCCAGATATATCAACTTCATAGCCAGAATTGCAAACACATCTGTAACTGCCACGAGTGTTCTCACATGCTCCGTTCGGACAAATTTCAGGATCCAATGCACATTCGTTGATGTCTGTGAAAGCAAAGGATTTGGTAGAACAGAACTTTCTTTATCTTTACAGGGATAAATTAACCTGAATACATCAGAAGATAGTAAAGTAAATAAAAGGCAACACAAACTTAAAAATTTTAAAATACCAAAAAGGTGCTCATTTTAATATCAAAAATTTGTATACATGAATGAGATGCTATTTTCAAAATTATAACATAAAAATTGTTAAACACAAAACCTTTCAGAAATTGTTAATTTGCCAATATTTTTCATTTGAATCTATTCTAATGTACAGCTTACGGCTGGAGTGTGTAACAATGTTATGCAACACTGACGATTAGAATCATCATAACCACAAGTGCGAAGGTCAAAAAATTTATCAACATCATCTTTAACCCAAGATGTGTTAGATCCTGAATCACTCCAGCCGTGTAATTTTATTCTGTACTGTAGTTATTGATGGTAAAGGTATGGTTGGTTAATTCTATTATAAGCAATTTTTTGCCAGTACGGAGTGTCAGCAACAGAAGGTAGGTTGTTGCAACCACGTGGTTTGAACTGAAGTACTTTGAAGCCATATCATTTAGTAGTGCTGATAGTAATGCAGAGAACAGCATATTATAGAATATATTATGAAATGGAGTATTAGGATACAGTTTATATAAGTAAACACATTTTCTTTTGTAAGAGTTATTTAATTGAACATTACCTCTCCCATCACTTGTCATACCACGTCCACTGCTGCAAAGTGCATTAAATTCAGCTATGGGAAAATAAGAAAAATCTTGTAATATTTTCTTGACAAGCAACGTCAGAAAAATTATTTTCAACGGCTACATAAGCCAATATAACATCACGTGTTTGTACAGTGTTATTATGTTACCATCAAAGATGAAGTGACAGATCCAAATGTTACATAAAGCTCCTACTACTCTGCCTAACATATCTCAACTCCAAATTCAGAACAGCCTCCTCTCTTCCTGTGCTACTGTGACATTTCCATTTCCTACACAAGCCATTCCTCTAGATTCACTGGGTGACACTTCCATTTTTTACTGATCTTTTGGGACCTTTGTGTTGCGGACCTATTTCCTCCTAAAAACAAGTCGAAATTCCCAAACTCATTTCACATGGGGTGATTACAACTGAGGGACAGAGAAGTCTTTTATTTCACCAAACTGAGCTGGATTCAGCAATGTTCGAGGAAGTGAAAGGAAAACATTATAGCTCACTGAATTATCTAGTCACCTTTTCCAATATCATTGAAAAAAGGGAAATTGCTAACAATAGTTGAGATGATAAAGAAACAATACATTTTCAATAATGGGTGAGAATAGCAAGTAAAGTAGCCATTTCAGAAAAAGAGAGAAATTATCATTTACCCTTTAAGATATTACAATGGGCCGGATTTTACGATCAGCGCACTTTCCCATTGACCTTTTTATGGAATTTTGTACCACAAGTGCCTCTCATCTAACTATCTAAAAAGCACAGCACCCTCTTGAGAGCATCTGGAACCTGTGTGAACAGAGCAAGCAACTGTGCACCTCCTTAACCAATCAGATTGAAGAATCATTAATGAGCAGTCTGAATCAGGAAGCATCAGTTAGAATATTTAATTCAATGTGAAATCAGGTACAGAAAGCGAATTACATAGAAAGTAATTGCCCCATGTGAAATGAGACTGGCCATCCTGCCCAACTGGCCCCATTCCAGTTGTTCGTGCTCCACATGAGGCTCCTCATTATAGCGCAACTTCTGGAGGAGTAGGGCATGTTGGACAGCAACTTCCTGATTTACGCTTTAACTGCGCATGTGTGCTCACTGGAAGTTGCTGTCCAATTTACACTTTAATATCGGTGAACGCTGTTTGCCTCACCGTTATTTTTACCACAAAATCCATTAAATTTACCGTATACCCATAAAATACAAGGAGATTCTTTGTATTACTGACAGGGAATTCCAATAGAGTAATGACAGATATAAAGAAAAACTAGTAGCACTTCTGTTACATTTCTTTTCAGATTTTTTTAATCTGCAAGATTTCCCCAAGTAATTAGCCTCTTTGCCAAAAGATTTTTGTTTAAATATTTGTTAGATTAAATAATTCTAACATTCCCTTTCTTTGTTTTATCCAGGGAATACTTGCAATGAATGTAAAGCTGAAAGATTCAAGTAAGTTTTTTTTTTAAAGTCTGGTGAGCACTAAGTTTATTTGCAGAATTAACTGGGAATGAGCCTGAAGGCAAATAACTTAATGTTGTTTTAATGATAGCAGAACCTGTAAAACATTTCTATGTTTGGGACTGTATTCAGGTAATCTTACGATACAAGCTCATTCATTTAGTACTGTAAATTAGGATATGATTATTACATAGCTGGTGTCTATACATAGAAAGAGACTAGTTTTATTATCTTTCAGAGTTTACTGTCATCAGTCATTTCATAACTTCTGGCAATATCAAGTGCTTAAAAGAGATGGATTAGGACTAAAATGATAAAATATGCAAGGTTTTACACACTGACTGTTTGACATCAGCTTTTTGAATTTAGTGTTATGCCACAAAATTACAATGTGGTTTATTTTTCCTCAATATGATCAGTACCAGCCACGGCTCAAGTGGTGGCTGTTTTGAACTTCTGCAAAGCAGAGCTGAGATGTGCATCTAGCACTGGAAGAGTGTCTACAGATGCTCAACATAATGGGAGGCAATTGATGGTTGTCATGCTGATTTACTCTGGTCAGGGTGAACGAAAATCATGCAATTTTTTAAAATAAAAAATAAAAAAAGGATACACCACGTATTGTTGAACATGTGAAGTAATTTTGACAGAGTACTTCTCTCTTCCCCCAATGCAACATTTTCCTTTAAGCTAATAATATAAATTGGAAATTTCCAGAGACTACAGATATCAATTTAGAGCCTTGCTATATTGGTATTTATAATTTGGGACAGAACTGTCAGGCCAACAGATTTAATAGGGGTAAGATAGCATAGTGGTGATGTTACTGGACTAGTAATCCAGAGGCCTGGACTAATAACCTGGAGACATGAATTCAAATCCCACCACGGCAGCTGGGGAATTTAAATTCAATTAAATAAATCTGGAATTAAAAAGCTAGCATCAGTAATGGTAACCATGAAACTATAGGATCGTTGTAAAATCCCATCTGGTTTACTTTAGGGAAGGAAATCTGCCGTCCTTACCCAATCTGGCCTATAATGTGACTCCATAAGCAATATGGTTGACTCTTAACTCTGAAATGGCCTAGCAAGCCACTCAGTTGTACAAGGTTGAAAATTGAATCCAAAAACATTTTTTAAGGCGTTTGCGGCCCCGATGTCTGAAAATTAGCAGCCACATCAATCTCATGACCGGTCAATTTTCATGTGAATTTTCTAGCATCAGACTATTAAAAGTTATCTCATACATGATGCCCCAAGAGTTAAAACATCATGTTACCATCTTCATGAAAAAGCATTTGTAAACATCTTTAATTTCTTTATAAACACACAGCATAACTGTGTAATTAAAAAAAAAACATAATCACTTCACTGTATATTCATCAATTCACCTGTTATCAGGAGCTATTCTCTCTTGACCCCCTCTTCAAAAAGTTTGCTCAATACTTTCCATGAAGATAATGTCCATTTATTTATGCTTGTTGCAATGTTCACTTTCTAGAGACAGGGGAATGTATATATTTTAGTGGGCACCCATGCCATTTACAATGCAAATATGGCACCCTCCTAGGCCTCACCTTGCACAGCTTAAATGTGGCATCTGTGTTGCCTCATCAATTTCAAATGTCAAAATAGGCTCATTAAAATGGGTCAGTTTTCGAACTGTAATTAACAGCAGATTGGGAAGCCAGCCTTTAAAGCTTTAAATGCTTGCCCCCGATTCCCTTAACAATACTGGATGTCAATGACAAATGGGTGTATTACAACGGCACGAGAATGAGAGAATTACTTATTTCCTTCATTTGCATGGCATCATAATACATGTGCCCATTTATAAGGGGCTGTATTGTGGAACTGCCCGCAAATCGGTGGCAAATCCTAAGGGGTAGGCACAACTGGATCATGCATGCCAAGATTACGGTATTTTTACACCCATTCTAAAAATATTGAAGCCATTGTTGTCTTAATTCTCTGACCAGCGTCTCATGCTGGGAGCATAGGATGATTGGATCAAAACCTGCGAACAGATTGTTTACCCGCCCCTAGTGTGGCACAAGAAGATTTTTAAAAAGGAAGGGTGAAAAGCACATTTAAATGGAGCAGAAAGGTTAAAATGGTGAACTATAATTCCATTTTTTTGTCAACCACGTGAAACTGTAATTACATTTTCTAGGAACATATTCACCAGAAGACAGAAATGCTAATGTCAATTATAAATCTAGTTTATCCACCTGTTAATTGTTGACACAAATAACTTTGTTAAATTGAATTCAAATGAAAACAATATGGTACAAGAACTTTCAGTTCATCCCAGATTTACTTATTTGGGTTTAGCCATCCTTTACCTTAACAGTTTTCCATTATTTATGAGCTGGTTTTTATAGCTGATTTTAGAGGGATTAGCATAATAGGAACAAAATGTTCCAGGCTTTTGACAAAGATTCACATTGTTTCCGACAAAACAAAGGAGGGTGAATAACAGTAATTGGGCTAACAAAGATAATGGACTAGGTAACGCTTGTACTAAATTGTGTTTTTTCCACAAATTCTCCAAAATGTGAAGTGTTTTTTTTCATTTTTTTGACCTCATCAGGGTGAGGAACGTTAGAGCTTGGTAATGGAACACCGTCCATATCCCACACCCAGTTTCAGTTTAAAGCATTCTCATGTCAGATACAGCTAGGAAAATACCCTCTACTACTAACCATGCACCTTAGCCTAATCTGGAATAACACCTGTGATTTCAGCAGTTTTTTTGTCTAATTCCCATATCAGCCATCATGAGACCTCTGGGTGTAATTGCCAATTTCTGCCAAATTAGGTGCCATTTTATTCTCTAGGTCCATGCCCATTAGTAATCGGATTAAGATTGTCCAAACTTATTTCACATTGCACCCTTATGGCCAGAAGACACAAGAGTTTTCATCCCATCAATCTGGGCTGAATTTGAATCCAAGACCTAGAGATAAAAAGCCAATGTCTAACCAGTTGTGCCACTCCCAGCCCAGCTCGCCACCCCCGACCCAATGTGAGGTTGTATGTATGAGGCACGGGAAAGGTATCGATGCTTTTGACATCTGAAAGTGTACAAAACACTTAATTGTTTACATCATGTAAACCAGTAAGAATTCCCATTGGCAAATACAGATATCAAGTTTACTAATAGAGTATATCAAAGTAATAGAATATCCTTTGCTGCCTGTGATTCTATATACATAGATGGCTGTGAGACACACATTATGTTTAATGTAAAAAAAACTATTATCCAAGTGTTATGTTCTGCAATATTTAGCATTTTATCGTGAGAGCTGGATGACAAATATAAAACTAGCTCCTGTGACAGGTCCTAAGAGTGCCCCAAGATTCCAGTAACATGAAAGCTGAGGGCATTGGAGGACTGGTATTGCATTGTAGGGTAACTGCCCATGCAGATCCTCATGGGCTAGATCAGGGGTTCTCAGCCATTTTGTTTCCAAGGCACCCCCACCCATGTTCTAAAAATTCCACGGATATTTCTTCGAGTATTAGTTATTAATAGTTCTGTGACACCTTACCTAAATAAGAATTTATTAAGTGTTAAATTTACATAAGCAAAATACTGCGGATGCTGGAAATCTTAAGTAAAAACAGGAAATGCTGTAAATACTCAGCAGGTCATGCAGCGTCTGTGGAGAGAGAAACAGAGTTAACGTTTCAGCTCGATGACCTTTCGTCAGACCTGAAACGTTAAACTTTGTTTCTCTCTCCACAGATGTTGCCTGACCCGCTGAGTATTTTCAGCTGTAATCCTAAATTTACATTATGTGCCCATTTGTTGCCCAAGGTCTGCGCCACCCCATCAAACATTTGCTTAACAGGGAATAAACCAGGAGCAACAAGCACAGTGCTCACTACAGGTGCATTGTGCATACACTCGGTCGGACTGGATTAAAATTACAGATCCATGTCCTCCATTTCGGAAACATAACTTCCCTCTTGTTTCGATACCAAACCCCAACATGGCAGTGAAAGCCAGCGACTCGAATTAACAGCACAGTAATGGTGGAGGCGGATGGCACACGAGATAAATGTAGAAATAAACAGGGCCCTGAGCGACTTTACCCACTTGACCTCATCGCCACAAATCCTTTAGTGACAAAGGCAGCCTCCCTCTTTCCTTCTCCCCAACCCTTTCACAAATAGCTGGCGGTATCGCAAAGGACGCATGCACCGAGATTAGGCCTATCAGTCCATCAGAGAAGCATATAGCCATGAATTATAAGCTCCGACTCTGAGGTACGAGGAAAATTATAACATCTTCAGCTATTTTACTAACTCAGAATGAAGACATTGAAGGAGTCACAACGGATCCCGATTATTACGGCCTTGCTGCAGGCCCAGAGACTGGAAAGTCCCTTTCTTTCCTTTTCCCAACCCCCTCCAAGGCCACGTGTCGCACGTGCACTTTTTCTGTTAACGGCGCTCTTTTCAAATGCGTGAGCAGCTTCCATCCAACTCAGGGTGGCTCCTCATGAGGGGCAAGAAAAGGGTTGAAAGGAAGACTCATACAAACTCAGCCCACGCAATGCTGGACTGACTCGTGGATTTCCCTACCCCCAACTCAGGTTTTAATCTCCCAGAAGAGAAGAGAAGAAATCTTCTCACGGACCCCTAGGGGTGTGGACCCCAGGTTGAAAACTCCTGGGCTAGATAGCATACCTTAGATACAGCCTCCCTGATGAGTTACAGCCTCGTCATGTACTGCTCCCTGCCATACCGAGGTAGCTGACATCTGCTAAGTGTTCATTATCAACAGCATTTAACTAGCCTTAAGTAGCAAGAAAACCCTTTATTTAATCACTTTTCACTTGACTTTTCACTTTTATGGATGGATACGAATGGTCAGATCATCACAAAACATGATGCTTTCTTTCAATACTTTTGACTCGCATCTACTTTTTCACTGAAATTAGCAAAGCGAAAGAAAAAAAAACATTTATATAGCACCTTTCATGAACTCAGGACATCCCAAAGCTCTTTACAGCCAATGAAGTACTTTTTAAGTGTACTCACTGCTTTAATATATTGAAATGTGGCAGCCAATTTGCACAAACAAAGTCCCACAAATAGAAACAAGATAATGATGAGATGCACTGTTTTAGTGATGTTGGTTGAGGGCTAAATATTGGGCAGGACACGGGAGTAACTCTTCCATTTTCACTGTCTTTCTGTTGTAATGTATCAAACCCTCCCTTGTGCAATGCTATGCACACATCTTTATCACCTTTCTAAGTAAAAGCAGCTAATTAGAACATTATACAGCTTCAGATAGCAATTTTGTTCTGTAAACTTATATGCACTGGGAATTAAAACAGAAACAGCACTGATTTTGATTTAAGCCACTTTGAATTCAGCTAAAGCAAATTTTCCTCCCACCCATCCAGTCACAATTCAAATTTGTATTTCCGAGTTGAAAGAAAAATAGTTGTCATCTACTAAAACATGCAGTCCGCCTGCAACTGTTATGCTATTTACTAAGAATAGAACTTGAAAAGAAGGAATCCGGCTGTGAAGCCTCATACTTAACCTCCCAGCAGAGGGCACCAAGTCATGTGTCCTCTTCGGATTCCCTGGCAGAGAATCTTTTATTAATGTTAACTACATTTCCTCCCAACTCCCGTAGCCTGTGAGATAACTGCATAAGTTTTTAAAAGATCTTTAGCTTGAAGACTGGTTTTGTTAGCTTGAAGATGAATTATTAAATCTTAAGTGTGAGTATTTAACATAAACTAGTACAAATATTCTTATTAAAATTGGAAGCCAGGTAAAAGGCATGGGGAAGCAAAAAGTGATAAATAGAAAAAGCTCCATCTGGAAGAGAATGACAAGCTGATTGCTGTGTCTCTTCTGCTCTTTATGCTATTTGTATAATTTGGAAGAGAACACCGTTGCAATTTCACAAAATTTTCTGAGAATATTCAGTCTGTGGCCATCTGAAAAATATATATAGGGCCTGAAATTGCCCCGTTTATTTTGGAGCAACTTGATTTTTCTGGAGTATCTTAAAAATCCCCATTTTGCACATTCAATTTGCGCCAGTGTAAGTGAGTTAATTAGGATTTTGTTTAGTTTAGTTTTGTTTTGTTCAAAAGGGGGCGTTACCAGCCACCTACACCTGTTTTGGCCATTTAAGCCAGTTTGGACAGCTAACAGTTGCTCCAAACTAACTTAGGCCAGCATATGTGGCCACTTGTGACTGCACAGAAAACCCTTGCGGAGAGTTAAGAAATCAGTGCACTTAGGTACTTAATGACTTGACTAAAGAATGTGAATAGGATCAAACAGCTACACAGGACTGACAAACTTTGCAAAGTTAATTTACTATACAACAGAAGCATTCATGGAAGCTTAAACTACAAAAATAAAAGAAATAAAGAGACAAAATATATTTACATAATTTTTTCAAAATATCCAAATAAAACAGAAGTACCTCCTGCTCGTAGGAAAGTATTTTCATCAACAGGGTTAAGGAAAGTCTTGAGTAAGCTCATTAATATTACCGGATACACAGTTATCACCCCCCCCCCCCATCAAAACTCTCCTCTCTTCCCTCTCCCTCTTCCCCCCCCCACCCCACCAAAACTCTCCTCCTCCTCCTCCGCTCCGCCCCGCCCCCCCCCCCCCCCCCCCGATCAATAGCCTCCCCGCAACCTGTTTCTTGTAGCCTCAGCACGGGAAGGCAGCGGGCCGGCCTGTGTGGAAGGCTACTCAGCCCGGGACAGGGGCAGGACGCATCGGGTCCCACGCTGCAGCACTCATAATCATCATCATCATGGGAGGAGCTCCTGCGCATGCGCGAACGCTCTACTGCGCATGCGGACAGCTGCCGGCACTCTTTTAGGCGCAGGGCCCTAGCTCCGCCCCCCCAATGGACTCACCACGCCGTGCCAAGCCCCGGGAGAGTCGACAGAGGGGCCAGAATCCGGGGACATCTTTTTGGCGCTGTTTTGATCCTAGGAAGTCGGCGCATCTCACGTGAGTGCGCCAAAAAAACGGGTGGGCTAAATTTGGGCCCATAGACTTCAAATAGATCGGAGCAACTGAATTGGAAAAAGTGAGGAAATGGCACAGGAATTTTAATGACTGCCAAGTGTAAGGCAATGCTTATTGCAACATGAAATAGCAAATGTGCACACAATAATGGGCTGGAAAGGGTAGGTAGAATTTGGGCATGTTTCGTGACCATTCTCAGAAAGATTACAAGCAATGTGAAACTGTCATCAACAAAGCCAATGAAACTTTGGGATACAGCATAAGAGCTTTTGATTATAACTTGGAATTACTCCAAAAGTGGCGAGGCTTCTTTTGCAATATTAGGGTACATTCACCGATCCAACACTCCCAGCAGGGAGACGCACTTGAAGATACCACAAATTGGAGAATCAACACTTCAGTACTGTAGCTCTCCACTTGAGAGTACGGAATATGTGAATTTACTCTATTGTGTGCTCCCTTCAGTAAAACATTGATGAGTTGGAGAGAATTCAGAAGAATGACAAGGATGATTCCTGGATTAAAAGATCTAAATTATAAGGAGAGACTTCAGAGTCTAACGTACTTTCATTGAAAGAGAGGGAACATCATTAGATATTGCAAAGTTCTTCTGAAGAACTTCTAATTACTTTTGAAGTGCAGTCACTGTTGTTAGGTAGACAAATATGACAGTTAATTTTCACACAAGATCCTACACACAGCACGGAGATGAATGTCCAGTTAATCTGTGATTTTGGTGGTCTTGGTTCAGAAATAGATTTGGGTCAAGAGAAAATAAGATGGAAGGAAGAACATGATCCAAGTTTTCGATCAATGTTAAGATCCTTATCATTCATTTCCTTGCTTCACCCTACCTGTGACCTCCGTTAGCCTTATGCCTCCTCTCATACCTTTCACTTCACTGACACTGCTATACTTGTAACCCATTCACTTCACTCTATCATCTGTCTACTATTCCTCTGCCCTCTGGAAATCCCTCTGTCTTACATCTTCCCTTCCTGCTTTCAAACAACTCAACTAAAGATTTTTATTTCCAACTGCTCTTTCAGCCCTCTCCCTTAATTCCATTACATAATATTACATAGTATTTATAGCACAGAAACAAACCATTCTGTTCAGAGAAGGTTCACGCGGTTGATTCCAGAGATGAGCGGGTTGATTTATGAAGATAGGTTGAGTAGGTTGGACCTATACTCATTGGAGTTCAGAAGAATGAGAGGTGATCTTATTGAAACATATAAGATAATGAGGAGGTTAGATAAGGTGGATGCAGAGAGGATATTTTCACTCATAGGGGAAATTAAAACTAGGGGATACAGTCTCAGAATAAGGGGCCGCCCATTTAAAACTGAGATGATGAGGAATTTCTTCTCTCAGAGGGTTGTAAATCTTTGGAATTCTCAGCCCCAGTGAGCTGTGGAGGCTGGGTCATTGAATATATTGAAGGCAGAGATAGACAGATTTTTGAGCGATAAGGGGATAAAGGGTTATGGGGAGCAGGCAGGGAAGTGGAGCTGAGTCCATGTTCAGATTAGCCAAGATCTTATTAAATGGCAGAGCAGGCTCGAGGGGCCAGGTGGCCTACTCCTGTTCCTATTTCTTATGTTCTTATGTTCATTCGGCCCCAGGTCAATGCCGGTGTTTATGCTCCATGCTCTTCTTTTCTTTACTGCTCAATGTCCATTTCATTCCCTGATTTGTAAAACGATCTGGGATGTATTTCTGATGTTGAGAGTGCTATATAAATATACAGAAAGACGGGGCAATGCCATGCTATTAGACCATGGAGGAGACAGAGGATGGAAATGAAATGATCAGCCATGATGAAAGCAAAAAGATGTCAAGGACCAACAAACCATTACGATCAAGATCACATGATATAATTCGTGACTATTATGGGAGGGGCCATAAAAACAACTATAAAAGCTTCTATAGGTATGTAAAAAGGAAAAGATTAGCGAAAGTAAATATAGGTCCCTTACAGGCTGAGACAGGAGAAATTATAATGGGGAATAAGGAAATGGCAGAGAAATTAAACAAATACGTTGTGTCTGTTTTCACAGAAGAAGACGTGAAAAACCTCCTGGAAATGGTGGAGTATCAGGAATCTAGTGAGAATGAGGAACTGAATGAAATTAGTATTAGTAAAAAAAATAATACTCAAGAAATTAATGGGACTGAAACATAGAAACATAGACATAGAAAATAGGTGCAGGAGCAGGCCATTCAGCCCTTCTAGCCTGCACCGCCATTCAATGAGTTCATGGCTGAACATGAAACTTCAGTACCCCCTTCCTGCTTTCTCGCCATAACCCTTGATCCCCCGAGTAGTAAGGACTTCATCTAACTCCCTTTTGAATATGTTTAGTGAATTGGCCTCAACTACTTTCTGTGGTAGAGAATTCCACAGGTTCACCACTCTCTGGGTGAAGAAGTTTCTCCTCATCTCGGTCCTAAATGGCTTACCCCTTATCCTCAGACTGTGACCCCTGGTTCTGGACTTCCCCAACATTGGGAACATTCTTCCTGCATCTAACCTGTCTAAACCCGTCAGAATTTTAAACGTTTCTATGAGGTCCCCTCTCATTCTTCTGAACTCCAGTGAATACAAGCCCAGTTGATCCAGTCTTTCTTGATAGGTCAGTCCCGCCATCCCGGAAATCAGTCTGGTGAATCTTCGCTGCACTCCCTCAATAACAAGAATGTCCTTCCTCAAGTTAGGAGACCAAAACTGTACACAATACTCCAGGTGTGGCCTCACCAAGGCCCTGTACAACTGTAGCAACACCTCCCTGCCCCTGTATTCAAATCCCCTCGCTATGAAGGCCAACATGCCATTTGCTTTCTTAACCGCCTGCTGTACCTGCATGCTAACCTTCAATGACTGATGTACCATAACACCCAGGTCTCGTTGCACCTTCCCTTTTCCTAATCTGTCACCATTCAGATAATAGTCTGTCTCTCTGTTTTTACCACCAAAGTGGATAACCTCACATTTATCCACATTATACTTCATCTGCCATGCATTTGCCCACTCACCTAACCTATCCAAGTCACTCTGCATCCTCATAGCATCCTCCTCGCAGCTCACACTGCCACCCAACTTAGTGTCATCCGCAAATTTGGAGATACTGCATTTAATCCCCTCGTCTAAATCATTAATGTACAATGTAAACAGCTGGGGCCCCAGCACAGAACCTTGCGGCACCCCACTAGTCACTGCCTGCCATTCTGAAAAGTACCCGTTTACTCCTACTCTTTGCTTCCTGTCTGACAACCAGTTCTCAATCCACGTCAGCACACTACCCCCAATCCCATGTGCTTTAACTTTGCACATTAATCTCTTGTGTGGGACCTTGTCGAAAGCCTTCTGAAAGTCCAAATATACCACATCAACTGGTTCTCCTTTGTCCACTTTACTGGAAACATCCTCAAAAAATTCCAGAAGATTTGTCAAGCATGATTTCCCTTTCACAAATCCATGCTGACTTGGACCTATCATGTCACCATTTTCCAGATGCACTGCTATGACATCCTTAATAATTGATTCCATCATTTTACCCACTACTGAGGTCAGGCTGACCGGTCTATAATTCCCTGTTCTCTCTCCCTCCTTTTTTAAAAAGTGGGGTTACATTGGCTACCCTCCACTCCATAGGAACTGATCCAGAGTCAATGGAATGTTGGAAAATGACAGTCAATGCATCCGCTATATCCAAGGCCACCTCCTTAAGTACTCTGGGATGCAGTCCATCAGGCCCTGGGGATTTATCGGCCTTCAATCCCATCAATTTCCCCAACACAATTTCCCGACTAATAAAGATTTCCTTCAGTTCCCCCTCCTTACTAGACCCTCTGACCCCTTTTATATCCGGAAGGTTGTTTGTATCCTCCTTAGTGAATACCGAACCAAAGTACTTGTTCAATTGGTCTGCCATTTCTTTGTTCCCTGTTATGACTTCCCCTGATTCTGACTGCAGGGGACCTACGTTTGGTTTTACTAACCTTTTTCTCTTTACATACCTATAGAAACTTTTGCAATCCACCTTAATGTTCCCTGCAAGCTTCTTCTCGTACTCCATTTTCCCTGCCCTAATCAAACCCTTTGTCCTCCTTTGCCGATAAATCCTCTGGAACTGATGGCCTACATCCTAGGGTTTTCAAAGAGGTGGCTATAGAGATAGTGGATGCATTGGTTGTCATCTTCCAAAATTCCATAGATTCTAGAATGGTTCCCGCAGATTGGAAGGTAGCTAATGTAAGCCCACTATTTAAGAAAGGAGAGGGAGAAAACGGAGAACGACAGAGCAGTTAACCTGACATCAGTAGTAGGGAATACACTATAATCTATTATTAAGGATGTGGTAACAGGGCACTTAGAAAATAATAATAGGTTTGGGCAGAGTCAACACGGATTTATGAAAGGGAAATCATGTTTCATAAATTTGTTAGAGTTTTTTGAGACTGTAACTAGAAGAATAGATAAGGGGAAACCAGTGGATGTGGAGTATTTGGATTTTCAGATGGCATTCGATAAGGTACCACACATGAGGTTATTGAACAAAATTAGGGCTCATGGAATTGGGGGTAATATACTAGCATGGACTGAGGATTGATAAACAGACAGAAAATAGAGAGTAGGAATAAACGGGTAATTTTCAGGTTGGCAGGCTGTTACGACTGGGGTGCCGCAAGGATCAGTGCTTGGGCCCCAGCTATTCACAATCTATATTAATAATTTGGATGAGGGGGCTTAATATATTATATCCATGTTTGCTGATGTAGGAATGCAAGTTGTGAGGAGGATGCAAAGAGACTTCAAGGGGATATAGACAGGTTAAGTGAGTGGGTGAGAACATGGCAAATGGAATATGATGTGGAGAAATGTGAAATTATCCACTTTGGTAGGAAAAGCAGAGTATTTTTTAAATGGTGAGAGATTGGGAAATGTTGGTGTTCAGAGGGACCTGGGTGTCCTTGTACACGAATCACTGAAAGTTAACATGCAGGTACAGCAAGCAATTAAAAAGCGAATGGTATGTTGGCCTTTATTACAAGAGGATTTGAGTATAAGAGCAAAGATGTCTTACTGTAATTATATAGGGCCCTGGTGAGACCGCACCTGGAGTATTGTGTGCAGTTTTGGTCTCCTTACCCAAGGAGGGGTTATACTTGCCATTGAGGAAGTGCAACGTAAGTTCACCAGACTGATTCCTGGGATGGGGGGATTGTCCTATAAGGAGAGATTGACTAGACTCGGCCGATATTCTCCAGAGTTTAGAAGAATGAGAGGTGATCTCATTGAAACATTCAAAATTCTTGCAGGGCTTGACAAGGTAGGTGCATGGAGAATATTTTCCTTGGCTGGGGAGTCTAGAACCAGGGGTCACAGTCTCAGAATAAGGGGTCGGCCATTTAGGATTCAGATGAGGAGAAACTTCTTCACTGGTGATGAATGTCTGGAATTCTCTACCTCAGAAGGCTGTGGAGGCTCAATCTTTGAGTATATTCAAGACAGAGATCGATAATGGATAGTAAAGGGGCTATAAGGGGGGAGGAACACAATCACAATCACTAAGAAGGCGGTACTCAGTAAGATAATGGGACTAAGGCGGATAAATCCCCTGGACCTGGTGGCTTGCATCCTAGGGTAATAAGAGAAGTAGCGGCAGGAATAGTGGATGCATTGGTTGTAATTTACCAAAATTCCCTGGTTTCTGGGGAGGTCCCAGAAGATTGGAAAACTTCAAATGTAACGCCCCTATTTAAAAAAGGAGGCAGACAAAAAGCAGAAAACTATAGACCAGTTAGCCTAACATCTGTGGTTGGGAAAATGTTGGAGTCCATTATTAAAGAAGTAGTAGCAGGACATTTGGAAAAACATAATTCAGTCAGACAGAGTCAGCATGGATTTATGAAAGGGAAGTCATGTTTGACAAATTTTCTGGAATTCTTTGAGGATGCAACGATCAGGGTGGATAAAGGGGAACCGGTGGATGTGATGTATTTGGACTTCCAGAAGGCATTTAACAAGGTGCCACATAAACTGTTACTGCACAAGATAAAAGTTCATGGGGTTGGGGGTAATATATTACCATGGATAGAGGATTGGCTAACTAACAGAAAATAGAGAGTCGGGATAAATGGTTCATTCTCGGGTTGGCAATCAGTAACTAGTGGGGTGCCGCAGGGATCAGTGCTGGGACCCCAACTATTTTCAATCTATATTAATGACTTGGAAGAAGGGACCGAGTGTAATGTAGCTAAGTTTGCTGACGATACAAAGATGGGAAGAAAAGCAATGTGTGAGGAGGACACAAAAAATCTGCAAAAAGACAGATAGGCGAAGTGAGTGGGCAAAAATTTGGCAGATGGAGTATAATGTTGGAAAGTGTGAGGTTATGCACTTTGGCAGAAAAAAAATCGAAGAGCAAGTTATTATTTAAATGGAGAAAGATTGCAAAGTGTAGCAGTACAGCAGGTGATCAGGAAAGCCGATGGAATCTTGGCCTTTATTGCAAAGGAGATGGAGTATAAAAGCAGGGATGTCTTGCTACATTTATACAGGGTATTGGTGAGGCCACACCTAGAATACTGCGTACAGTTTTGGTTTCCATATTTAAGAAAGGATATAATTGCTTTGGAGGCAGTTCAGAGAAGGTTCACTAGGTTGATTTCGGAGATGAGGGGGTTGACTTATGAGGAAAGGTTGAGTAGGTTGGGCCTCTACTTATTGGAATTCAGAAGAATGAGAGGTGATCTTATTGAAACGTGTAAGATTGACAAGGGGCTTGACAAGGTGGGTGCAGAGAGGATGTTTCCACTTATAGGGGAGACTACAACTAGGGGGCATAATCTTAGAATAAGGGGCTGCCCATTTAAAACTGAGATGAGGAGGAATTTCTTCTCTCAGAAACATAGAAAATAGGAGCAGTAGTAAGCCATTCGGCCCTTCGAGCCTGTTCTGCCATTCAATATGATCATGGCTGATCCTCCATCTCAACACATATTCCCGCTTTTTCCCCATACCCCTTGATGCCTTTTGTTTCTAGAAATCTGTCTGTCTCCTTCTTAAATATATTCAGTGACTTGGTCTCAACAGCCTTCTGTGGTAGAGAATTCCACAGGTTCACCACCCTCTGAGTGAAAAAATTTCCCCTCATCTCGGTCCTAAATTTCCTACCCTGCATCTTGAAACTGTGACCCCTTGTTCTAGACTTTCCAGCCAGGGGAAATATCCTCCCCGCATGCAGTCTATCCAACCCAGTCAGAATTTTATATGTTTCAATGAGATCCCCTCTCATTCTTCTAAACTCTAGTGAATACAGGCTTAGTCGTCCCAATCTTTCCTCATACGACAGTCCTGCCATCCCAGGAATCAGTCTGGTGAACCTTCGCTGCACTCCCTTCTATGGCAAGTATATCCTTTCTTAGGTAAGGAAACCAAAACTCCAGGTGTGGTCTCACCAAGGCCTTGTATAACTGTAGTAAGACATCCTTGCTCCTGTACTCAGAGGGTTGTAAATCTGTGGAATTCGCTGCCTCAGAGAGCTATGGAAGCTGGGTCTTTGAATAAATTTAAGACAGAGATGGACAGTTTCTTAACCGATAAGCAAATAAGGGGTTATGGGGAGCAGGCAGGGAAGTGGACCTGAGTCCATGATCGGATCAGCCATGATCGTATTACATGGCGGAGCAGGCTCGAGGGGCCGTCTGGCGTACTTCTGCTCCTATTTCTTATGTTCTTATGATAGATTTTTGGATATTAAGGGAATCAAAGGATATGGGGATAGTGCAGGAAAGTGGAGTTGAGGTAGAAGATCAGCCATGATCTCACTGAATTGCGGAGCAGGCTCGAGGGGCCGAATGGCCTACTCCTGCTCCTAATCATAGATCATAGAAATTTATAGCACGGAAGGAGGACATTTTGGATCATCGTGTCCATGCCGGCTGACCAAGAGTTATGCAGCTCTTGGTCCGTAGCTCTGTAGGTTACGGCACTTTAAGTGCACGTCCAAGTATCTTTTAAATATGGTGAGGGTTTCTGCCTCTACCACCCTTTTAGGTAGTAAGTTCCAAACCTCCACCACCCTCAGGGTGAAGAAATTTCCCCTCATATCTCCTCTAAACCTCCCTCCAATTACTTTAAATCTATGTCCCTTGGTTGTTGACACCTCTGCCAAGGGAAACAAGTCCTTCCTATCCACTTTATCCAGGCCCCTCATAATGTTATACACTTCAATCAGGTCTCCCCTTAGCCTCCTCTGTTCCAAAGAAAACAGACCCAGAATCTCCAATCTTTCCTCATAACCAAAATTCTCCAGTCCAGGCAACATTCTTGTAAATCTCCTATGCACCCTTGCCAGTGCAATCATATCTTTCCTGTAATGCGGACTAACCAGTGTTTTATACAGTTCAAGCAAAACCTCCTTGCTCCTTCCTCGATTAATAAAGGCAAGTATTCCATATGCCTTCTTAACCACCTTATCTACCTAGCCTGCACTCCAAGGTCCCTTTGTTCCTCTACACTTTTCAGTGTTGTACTATTTAATGTGTATTTCCTTGCCTTGTTAGATCTCCTCAAATGTATTACCTCACATTTATCCAAATTGAATTCCATTTGCCACTGTTCGATCCACCCGTCCAATACATTGATATCTTCCTGCAATCCACAGCTTTCTTCTTTAATTTCAACCACACAGTCTATTTTAGTGTCATCAGCAAACTTCTTCTCATACCCCCAACATTGAAGTCGAAGTCATTGATATATACCACAAAAAGCAAGGGACACAGCACTGAGCCCTGTGAAACCGCACTGGATACAGCCTTCCAGTCACAAAAACACCCATCAACTATTACCCTTTGCTTCCTGCCTCCGAGCCAATTTTGGATCCAACTTGCCACTTTGCCCTGGATCCCATTGGCTTTTACTTTCTTGACCAGTCTGTCATTTGGGACCTTATCAAAAGCTTTGCTAAAATCCATATACACTACATCAGATGCACTGCCCTCATCGACCCTCCTGCCTACGTCCTCGAAAAATTCAATCAAATTAGTCAGACATGGTCGTCCCTTAATAAATCCATGCTGTCCTTGATTAATCCTGTCCCTCAGGATTTTTTCCAATAATGCTTATGTTTTTATGGGACCCTTTCATATTGTGCATGGCATAGGTAAAAAGAATTTGAACAATCATGCCAGATAGCTACAGCATAGTAGGATTGTAGAATCGGCCCAGGACCGAAGCAATTCAAACATGGAGTGGTTGGAGACTTGTCCGCAGAGTTATGAGCTAATGATATGCTTGAGGACATGAGACAGGAAAGATAGAAATGGTTTGATAATTAAAAGACTTGTATTTATATAGCGCAGACCACCAGACATCTCAAAGCGCTTTACAGCCAATGAAGTACTTTTGGCACTGTTGTAATGTGGGAAACGTGGCACCCAAGTTACGCACAAACATCAATGTGATAATGACCAAATAGTCTGTTTTTGTTATGTTGATTGAAGGATAAATATTGGCCAGGACACCGGGGATAACTCCCCTGCTCTTCTTCGAAATAGTGCCATGGGATCTTTTGCATCCACCTGATTTAACATCTCATCCGAACGACGGCACACTCTGACATTGCAGTACTCCCTCAGCATTGCACTGACAGGCTAGATTTATGTGCTCGAGTCTCTGGAGTGGCACTTGAACCCACAACCTTCTGACTCAAAGGTGAGTGTGCTACCCACTGAGCCACAGTTGACACTGTATGAACTCACAGCTGAAAATGGATAGAGGCATGGAGGCTGGGCTTTTTAAGGAGGATGGAGCTGATGTCAGCAATTTTAAAAGAGGTGTGTGTTTGACGATATCAGTAAGTATTAGGCAAAGGAAAGTTGGCTGGATGGTCAGAAACAGAGGGAGTTAAAAGGTTCAACTTATGGGTCACAGGGAGCAAATGAGTCCGGTGAAGGTTGGGGGTTAGGAGAAAATGCTGTGGCGTGCGAGCTAGGGTGGGGTGGGAAGGGAGTCAGAGACAAGAAAGGAAGAGGAGGCAGTGAGACTTAAAGTAAGCTGAGGAGATGAGGATATAAAGAAAACCATAAACTCTTTATGCGTTGGACAAGGGGCTAAAGTGGGAAGGGAAATGAGTATGAAGGAGGTGATTTGTGGTAAAGAGGAGTTTGGAGTCATTTAGAAACCTAAAATATAATTAATAGTCGGCATGGGTTTCAAAGGGGAAAGTCCTGCTTGACCAACCTCATTGAATTCTTTCAAGATGTAACAGAGAGTAGACACGGGTAATGCAGTAGATGTTATTTATCTAGATTTCCAAAAGGCCTTCAATAAGGTGCCACTTAATAGATTAATGAACAAGGTCAGCATGTGCAGTCAGGGAACAAGTAGCAGAAAGGACAGCTAGCTAGCTGCAAGACAGAAAGGAGAGAGTAGGGGTAAAGGGTAGCTATTCAGAATGGCAGAAGGCTGAAAGTAGGGATCCATAAGGATCAGTGCTGGGACCACTGTTGTTCACAATTATTATTAATGATTTAGACTTTGGAATCAAAAACACAATTTTAAAATTTGCAGATGACACCAAATTGCGGGGGGGGGGGGGGGGGGGTGGTGGGGAGGTTGGTAGTCAATACTGAGGAGGATTGCAACAAACTACAAGAAAATATTACCAAACTTGAAGAATGGGCATATAATTGGTAAATTAATCTCAACACAGTTAAATGTGTATTACATCTTGGTAAGAAAAATAAGGAGGCCATATATTACTTGGTAAATAACAACCTAAATGGGGCGGAGGAACAATTGGATATGAATACAAATACATAAATCACTAAAAGTAGTGACGCAGGGTCTATTTCTAGAGGGGTGGAATTGAAAAGTAGAGAAGCTGTGCTAAACTTGTATTGAACCTTGGTTAGATCACACTGCATACATTTCTGGTCATCATCTTATAAAAAGGATATGGAGGAATGGAGAGGTGCAAAAAATATGGATGGTACCAGAAAAGTGATGTTATACCTATCAGCAAAGGATGAACAGAGAAAGCTGAGGGGTGACCTAAGAGTCTTTAAAAGTATGAAAGATTTTGAAAGAATAGACACAGTGCTTCCACTCCTGGGGCAGAGCAAAACTAGAACCCATCAATATAAGATAGTCACCATGAAATCAAATAGGAATTCAGAAGAAACTTCTTTACCCAGAGAGTGGCGAGAATATGGAACTCACTACCACAGGGAGTGGTTGAGGCAAATAGTATAGATACATTTAAGGGGAGGCTAGATAAGCATATGAGGGAGAAGGGAATAGAGAATTATGCTGGTAGTTAAATAAGGAAGGATGGGAGGAGGCTCGAGTGGAGCATAAACACAGACATGGACTGGTTGGGCTGAATAGCCTGTTTCTGTGTTTTAATTCTATATAATCTCTGCCCTTAGAATGATGTAGGAGGTTTCGGTCACAGACAGGAAGAGGCAGTAACATGTGAAATGATTGTTGACCAAGTCGGATCTAGTGACCGTCAGTCAAACCAGTGGTGTATTAGGTGCAACTAATTTTTAGCCCTGAGATTTGAGGTTGAAAAGGTGGTGTCGGTATCAGAGGAATGTCAGAGGTAGGAAACCATAAAGGATCTAGAGGGGCGAGAGCTTCAGAAGCTGAGGGAAAGCAACTGTTGAGCACGTTGACACAGGGGGTGTCATCATGCTGGTGTAGATCAGAGGAGAGGGTGTTGAGATTTAGAATCATAGGGCTAGAACCTCCACTTTTGTGCTTATCGCCCAAAAATGGGCGTTATTTCCAGCGAGGGCATTAAAAAAGAGTTTTCAGATCGCCGGCTTCTCGCCCATTCTCAAAACACCTAGTTTACATTTTGAAAATGGGCGTTACCGCGAGCGATAGCAAATGGGCGGTAGCGTTAAATTTTTTTGACCTTCTTCTGTAAAGTGTGGCCGTCCTTAGCAAAGGCATGGCAATGCTTGATTCCCGCGATTCTGGAGGTCAAAGGTCACCATGACGTGCGCAGAAGAGGAGACAGAGAGAGAGGGCACTCAAGACGGACTGAAGGCGTGGCTGGGTGTGATGTGGCTGCTTTGGGAGGAAGGAGGGAGACTTTAGAGCTTCACAGCAAGTAGGCAAACAAAAAGTAGCTGTTACCAGCCACATATTTGACCGAATTTGCCCTATAATGGAGGGAGAGGAGGAAGCATCAAAGCACGCTGCGGAGATTGATGCTGGAGAGAGCATTGAGGTGGGAGAGGAGCACATTGGACACCGCAAAAGAGCCAAGAGGTTTGCGGACGAGGCAAATGTCTCCCTCCTGCAGGAGGTCGAGTCACGCTGGGGTGATTTGACACAGGGAGGGCGTGGGAAGCCCACCCCCAAAGGCCTACCAGAGGATATGGACCGAGATAGCAGAGGTGGTCTCGTTGGCGACTAATGAGGTGCGTGAGGCTAACCAATGCTGCAAACAATGTAACAATCTTGTGGGATCCGCAAGAGTAAGTATTACATTGATTTACATGTACTTATGTATTTATATAATTTGATTTGTAACAGTCATGAGTGACTATCAGCAGATGTGAGATCTTACACTTTTACTGGGAATGTTTTACTCAAAGCCTGCGGTCACGGTGTAAAGTCTCTTTTCACAACTGTAATCCCTTATTACAGGAAGCATCCCAGCCAATCTATATTGCACTCTTTCAATTGCTTAATATCTTTCCTATAATAGTTTTCCCAAAGCTGTGCACAATACTCCAACTGCCTAACTAAGGTCTTGTACAAGTTCAACATAACTTCCTTGCTTTTGTATTATATGCCTCTAGATACAAAACCAAGGATTTAATTTGCCTTTTTTAATGTCGTATCTACTTACGCTGCCGTCCATGTATATGTTGATCACAATCCCTTTGCTGTTCGACTCTATTATAAAATCCTACCATTTAAGCTGTACTTCATTGCCTATTTTTACTTTCGAAATGTATTACTTCACATTCCCCTACAATGTATTGCATTGGCTGCATATCTCATTATCAGAGGCAGTTCCTCGGAGTCGAGGATGACTTACTTCCACTCAAAGTGAGTTCTCAGGTGACTGAGGTGTCCAATGCAGGGGCAGACAGTGGTTGAAGGAAAGGGTGGGTGGGGAGCCTGGGTTGATGCGCGCTCCTTCCGCTGTCTACGCTTGGTTTCTGCATGCTCTTGGTGATGGGATACGAGGTGCTCAGTACCCTCCCAGATGTTCTTCCTCCACTTTGGGCAGTCGTGAGCTAGGTATTCCTAGGAGTCGGTGGGGATGTTGCACTTTATCAAGGAGGCTTTGAGGCCCTTGAAGCTTTTCCTCTGCTAACCTGGGCTCGCTTGCGCGTCGAAGCTCCGTGTAGAGCGCTTGCTTTGGAAGTCTCGTGTCGGGCATGCGGATGATGTGGTCCGCCCAACGGAGCTGATCGAGCGTGGTCAATGCTTCGATGCTGGAATGTTGCCCTGAGCGAGAACACTGACGTTGGATGCATCTACCCTGACAAAGGATTTGCAGGATCTTGCGGAGGCAGCGCTGGTGTTACTTCTCCAGCATTTTGAGGTGTCTGCTGTATATAGTCCACGTCTCTGAGCCATATAGGAGGGTGGTATCACTACTGCCCTGTAGACCATAAGCTTGGTGCCGGATTTGAGGTTCTGGTCTTCAAACACTCTTTTCCTCAGGCGACCGTAGGCTGCGCTGGCGCACTGGAGGCGGTGTTGGACCGCGTCATCAATGTCTGCTCTTGCTGACAATAGGCTTCCGAGGTATGGAAATTGGTCCACGTTGTCCAAAGCCTCGTTGTGGATTTTGATAATTGGGGGGCAGTGCTGTGCGCTGGGGTCAGGTTGGTAGAGGACCTGTGTCTTACAGATGTTTAGCGTAAAGCCCATGCTCTCATACGCTTCGGTGAAGGTGTTGACGATGGCTTGGAGTTCGGCCTCCGAGTGTGCGCAGACGTCTACGTACTGTAGTTCAATGACAGAGGATGAGACGATCTTGGATCCAGCCTGGAGGCTGTGGAGGTTGAACAGATTCCCATTTGTTCTATAATTTAGCTCCACTCCAGTGGAGAGCTTGCTAAGGGTGAGATGAAGCACTGCAGCAAGGATGTGGAAGAAAACGATCTATGTCCTATTTTAAAGGAAAGGGTTAAGTTCACTTTTTGCTGATTTTGTAGAATTAGTGGAGCTAGAAAAAACACCCACACTTCTCTGCCTTGAAACAAAGAATGTTGTAAATACATGACTATCTGGTATGTGTATGAGTTTCCAGATACGCTGCTTATCAGGATACGGACAGGGAGAAACTATGCAAGAACAGATAAAGTGTGCCTCCTGGAATGACCTTTGTATTTACAGGATGTATGATTAATGTTCATGTGTGGTGTTTTAGATAAAGTTCCTGCTTTGATTGCATTTACAGAATGTATGATTAATGTTCATGTGTGGTGTGTTTTAGATAAAATTCCTGTTTTGACTGTATAAATATAGAGCGGGTTTGCTTGTAAAACTCAGAGTTTTGCCTCAATGCAGACTGAGCGGACTCTCCGAGATATCTTGTTAGAAAATAAAATTCTCTCGAAGTGCGACTCTGAAAGTCTCCGCCCGAGTTAATTTAAGCTAAAATTTCCTCGACAAAGGAATATCGAAAAGAGCATTGCTGCGATGACAGAGCCTTGCTTGACCCCAGTCTGGACGTGGATTAGGTCTATGGTAGATCCATTGGTCAGGATCACTGCTTGCATGTCATCGTGGAGCAGACGGAGGATGGTGACAAACTTTAGAGGGCAGCTGAAACGGAGGAGGTCGACAGTTTCACCGGCCTTTGTGAGGTCAAAGAAGGCCATGAACAAAGGCTGGTACTGTTCCCTGCATTTCTCTTGCAGTTGTCACGCGGTGAAGTTCCCGTTGCACCCCTTAGTGGACGGAATCCGCATTGCGATTCTGGGAGGAGCTCTTCAGCCACAGGAAGAAGACGACTGAGGAGGATTCTTGTGATGACCTTCCGACAGCAGGGAGATTGCTCTGTAGTTACCGCCGTTGGACTTGTCCCCTTTTTTGAAGATGGTCACGATTATGGTGTTCCTGAGATCTCCTGGCATGCTCTCCTCCTTCCAGATAAAAGAGATGAGATCATGTATTCGTGCCAATAAGTGCTTCTCCGCCATGCTTTAGTGGGAATTCCATCTACTCCTGTTGCCTTGTTATTCTTCAGCTGACGGATGGCCTTTTCTACCTTGTGCCGGGCTGGGGTTGTGTTGAGATGTTGACGGGTAGCATGCTGCGGGATGGAGTCAAGGACACTCGCGTCGAAGACAGAGTCTCAGTTAAGGAGATCTTCGAAATGCTCTTTCCAACAGGCACTGACTGCCGCTCTGTCCTTGATGAGTACCTCACCATTCTTGGCCAGCAGTGGGGTAGGGCTTTGGGTGCTTGGGCTGGTAGGTGGTTTTGATTGCGCTGAAGAATCCACGCACATCGTGGCTGTCGACTAACTGCTGGATCTCCTGTGCTTTCTCCACCCATCATCTGTTTTTTAGGTCGCGGGTTTTTTGTTGGACCTAAGCCTTCAGCCATTTGTAGAGCAGCTTCCTTGCTCTCGTGTTGGGTTGCTGTTTTAAGTTTAGAAATACCTTGCACTTGTGGCTGATTAGCTCCTGGTCGTTTTCGTCAAACCAGCCTTGATATTTCCTGGTCGAGTGACCGAGCGTCTCTTCACAGGTGCTGATTATGGAGGCCTTGAGGGCAGACCAGGCACTGTGGGCACGCTGCGTCTTTGGGTCGCCAGGTTGGCAGTGAGGCGCTGGCTGGATAGGGCTTTCTTATCAGGGTACATATCTACAGTATCTATGGCCTATGGAGATGGGACTGAAGGGTGATGGTAGAGGTGGGAAAAGGGAAATTGATGAGGTAGTTGAGGAAATGATTGGAGATAGCCTTATTGGTGATCGCGACCTCAGAAGTGTAACGGTGAGGCTGGGAGTATGACTATGGATGTGGTTAAAGGACTGTACGTGAAGGATGAGACTAAGTGAGAACAGAAGAACAGAGGTGAGTGTGATATGTTCCAGAGAATGCATGTCATCGTTACAGTGGTGCAGAATGGTCTGTTTGGAGCAGAGGGAAGCCATTGCCAGTCCAAGTGGGTCTTAATCTTGGAGCAGTGGCAGGGCAGTAGATTGGTGGGGTAATAGCAATGGGTGAGCAATTCTGATAAGATTAGTGGCTACTCCTAGGACACAGCCAATACCACTCTGAATCTGGCAGTACAGATGTATGTGCTTAACCTGAACATTACCTGTTTCCTGCCACCTCAGTCTTTGCATGGCTGAGCTCTGGGACTTGAGTGAGGAAATCATATCTATATCAGATCATTGTATAATCATTGTAAAATACAATGACTATCCATTGCCACTTCTCAAGTTAACATTTAAAACTGCAGTGGTTATCTTTTTGACACTGAGTAATTTTACTATTGCAGGCTTATCTTTTGACTTTCTTACCTCAGATTCAGACTCATTTGGATTGGAAGATGCAACCATGCGAGAAGCTGGAATAAAAAGCATTTCTATCACTGGAAAACAGCTGAGTTAAACCGGAAGGGCTTTTTAAAGAAAAACCATGATCATCAGCCAAACTGTTCACTTTTAGCCAGCATTATCCAGCTTTGCAACAGCAAACATTGAAAGTGAAATCATGAGGAGCATCTACATTGTGTAAATTGCAGTTAGAGCCACACCAAGACTGCGGTACTTATACCATAATTTACAAAATGATGCTGGACAGCATTTTACAAAAAAATAATTTGAAGTCTAGATGACTCTTGGGAGAGCTGCTTCACATAAATTGCTGCAGCTGAAGATTTCTTTGAATCATGCAAAATGTCAGCATCTATGGGTCACTGCAGCACTAACTTTATACTTTATAATTTGGTATGTTATTATTCTAACTTAGGGGCACAGATGTTCGTTCCAAAGGAGTTAGTTTACTGAATTACTGAGAAGTTGAGGCTTGTAATAATTATTTTAAGTTATCTCAGCTTTTCTCCTGCAGTGAAAATGATTTTTATTTCAGCTTCTTGCCAGCTCACTTCTTTTAAGCCAAGATAGAGGTGTAAGTAGCTCAGGCTGTGTGCAGAAAGATAAATACTGTGAATAACAAAATTACACAGGAGTTTAATTATTTAAATAATTATGACAAATCAGCATGATAAAAATGTCAACAACTTGGGAATCAAAATAGATAGATTAAAAAGTTACACTTCACTGCTGGTTTCATGACGGGGAATTGAAATTAAAACAATCGTTACATTTAATGACTATAGTTTCTGTAATGCCCACAAGTTACTCTGTTGCTGGAAATCAACTTCTGTGATAAAAACAATGGAAACTGCCAATTCTTTTAAAATCAGCGGACCTAGTTAAGCTAGAATAGAACTTCTTATCCAAATCGTCTAGATGGCAGAATATTTCTCCACATCTAAATCCACACTCGCTCTCTCCCTACTCAATATCCAACCCTTTATGTATCGCCTATCTCTCCACTCCACAGAATGTGTGCATCATTTACTCTCTCCTTTTTACACTCTATGGAGGTTATTGTGGCCAAAGGGTGAAGATAGGCACTAAGTGGGTGCTGTGCTAATAAGAAATGCCTGTTTGAAAGTCTGGATTTAGCACACAATTTTCAGGCGAATTGATGATAATCACGATTTGAACGTGCCTGTAGATGCTGAAACCAACAACTGAAGATTTGTAATTTAAACGCTGATTAGATGTAAATTTCCTAGAGCTGTATATGTAGCACTCACCCACTTCCAGTGAAGGTGTAGAGTGCAATGGGGAGTGGAAGGATGTCTCAAGGAGCAAGAGAGAGGGTGCCCAGGTTCTCCGATGCGGCAGTGGAGCCCCTGATGGAGGTAGCGATGAGGAGGGAGGTCCTCTACCCGCAGGAGGAAGGAAGCCACAGAGGCAGCTGATGCGCCACATGTGGGAGGAAATCGCCTATGAGGTCACAACCAGGATATGGTTGCAGTGCCGCAAGAAATTTAATGACTTGGCACGAGTAGTCAAGGTAAGAACACATCTCACACTCAATAATTGCACCACCACCAGCATCATAACCTCAACACACTTCATCGTCCATCTATCAAAACACTGACATTCACACACCCAACTCTATTGCATCAGTAGTAGGGAAAATGCTGGAGTCAATTATAAAGGATGTGATAACGGATAATATCAACGGGATTAAACAAAGTCAACATGGATTTATAAAAGGAAAATCACGTTTGACAAACCTACTGGAGTTTTTTGAGGATGTAACTGATAGAATAGATAAGGGAGAACCAGTGGATGTAGTGTATTTGGATTTTCAGAAGGCCTTTGATAAAGTCCCACATAAGAGGTTAGTGTGCAAAATTAAAGCACGTAGTAATGTACTGGCATGGATTGAAAATTGGTTAACTGACAGGAAAGAGAGAGTAGGAATAAACGTTTTTTTACGAGGTGGCAGGCAGTGACTAGTGGGGTACCAGAAGGATCAGTGCTTGGGCCCCAATTATTCACAATATATATAAATGATTTGGATGAGGGAACCAAATGTAATATTTCTAAGTTTTCTGACGACACAAAACTAGGTGGGATTGTGAGTTGTGAGGAGGATGCAAAGATGCTGCAAGGCGCTTTAGATAGGTTGAGTGAGTGGGCAAACACATGGCAGATGCAGTATAATGTGGATAAATGTGAAGTTATCCACTTTGGTAGGAAAAACATAAGGACAAAGTATTATTTAAATGGTGATGGCTTGGGAAATGTCGATGTACAAAGGGACCTGGGTTTCCTTGTACACCAGTCATTGAAAGCAAACATGCAGGTGCAGCAAGCAGTTAGGAAGGCAAATTGTATATTGGCCTTCATTGCAAGAGGATGTGAATACAGGGTGAAGGATGTCTTACTACAGTTATACAGGGCCTTGGTGAGACCACAGCTGGAGTATTGTGTGCAGTTTTTGGTCTCCTTAACTTGCCATATAACAAGATATACTTGCCATAGAGGGAGTGCAGCGCAGGTTCACCAGACTGATAGACTGATTCCTGGGATGGCAGAACTGTCGTATGAGGAGAGATTGGGTTGACTAGGCCTGTATTTACTAGAGTTTAGAAGAATGAGAGGGGATCTCATTGAAACGTATAAAATTCTGACTGGGTTGGATAGACTGGATGCGGGGAGGATGTTTCCCCTGGCTGGGAAGTCTAGAACAAAGGGTCACAGTCTCAGGATATAGGGTAGGAAATTTAGGACCGAGATGAGGAGAAATGTTTTCACTCAGAGTGTGGTGAACCTGTGGAATTCTCTGCCACAGAAAGCTGTGGAGGCTAAGTCACTGAATATATTTAAGAGGAAGATAGATAGATTTCTAGAAACAAAAGGCAAGGGGTATGGGGAAAAAGCGGGACTATGGTGTTGAGATAGAGGATCAGCCTTGATCATACTGAATGGCGGTGCAGACTCGAAGAGCCCAATGCCTACTACTGCTCCTATTTTCTACGTTTCTATCCTTCACAGGCACAACTCACAACTCAGTCACATCTCACAGCTATTCATTCATGAGAGGCATCACCACCTTTTCTCTTCCACGAAAAAATAGCACATAACAGGTGGCAGCAGGAGCTGCCTGGGGGAATTCAACCATTTCTGCATGAGATCACTCCCTTGAGGAGGCAGTGCTGGCTGTGATTGGGAAGAGAGTGGGAGACACCGTGGCCAGAGGCAGAGCAGGGGCCATCTCGCCTAGAGGAATTTGGCCACTCCAGCTTCCTTACAGATGCACAACGATTCTTGATCCCGAATCACACACATTCTCCTATAGTGGCCACACGCATTGGACCCTAACCCTTCCAGCTTTATCATTGCAAGCTCCCAGGAGCAAGATCCATCTTGCCTTTGCAACACAGTCCTGGCTGCACTGCGATGTCTGAGTCTTCGTTCCATGAGACCACATATGTCTAATGACCACCTTGGTAAAGTGCAGCTCCCTCATGCACTGGTCTTGGGTCATGTAAAAAAAGGAGTACTGCTCCCTGAAGACCCTGGGTGGATTGGGCCGCCTGCTGAGGGACCTCCTTGCCCTTCTGTCCCTCTCTCCTGCAGAAGCTGGTGCTGCTCTGCCTGCCCTCTTATCCTTCTCCAATTCATCATGCAGAGCACAGGGAACACCTATCAAGATGCCCATGAACAAGCTTCAACTCCTTTACCAAAATTACATCTTGCGCTGAACATGGGCTAAACTGGCATTGCAGCTTAAGACCCCGTCTTGGCCACCTCTTTACGTCTTTAATGCCTGAAGTATTTGGCCAAAATCATCCCCTATGTCTCAGATTCCCATTGTTCTTCCATGTCTCAGATATCCTGACAAAGATCTCACTCATACAGTCCAAAGAACAGATTGCACCCAGGAAACATCCAGTTCTTAGCTCCAGCTTTAATGCCACCTGTACAAGTACAAAAGTGACCTGTGTGAGCTTGCACCGGGAGTGTGAAAACTGTGGGCACTCTTCCCCTATCAGTGTAGTAACATTGCCCCAGGAATCTTGCAAGTCTTGGACGCATGGCGAGAAATGTCAGTCTCTATGTTTGCAGGATCTTCACTGGCATGCTCCCTGTCTCTGATTTCTCATTTAATGATTTAATTAGAATGAATCTTTATTATACTGATTTTACTATTGTATACTCCTTATTGTATTTACAATGTAATTTGAATTTCTTTTTTTTTGTTTTTTTTGCCTGTGTCTATCTGCGTGCGCATTTTGGCTGCCGCTTCGGACCCGAGCCTTTAACCTCTTTTTACACTTCCTTCTCATGCTTTTTCTCTCTTTCGCTCAATGGCCAATATCTAACTTTTTGTAAAATTGTTGTGACGTTTTACTATGTTAAAGGCGCTATATAAATAAAAGTTATTATTATTAGCCTCTGTCACCATGAGCCTCCTTTCTCCTGTCTATAACTCAGCCCTAATTGATTGCTCCATTTCCAACTGAGACTCCTCCAATCCTTACATCTTTTCTGTTGATGCTGTTAATACCTGGCATTGTCACAATGAGAAATGAGGTACTGTAGATGGCAAGGCTATGCCAGCAGGTTGAGCCTAAGTCAGTCATGCTTAGCCTTAATTTCCACTAAAATTTCCAAGATTACCAAGTTCCCTGCAATGCTGCCTTTCTTGCTGTGACAAATGAGTTGAGAGAAAATTGCAGTCATAGTGGTGCTTGCAGAGGAGTTAGAGGAAATGATAAGTGGCGTGGCGTGCAGTCAGAGGCACAGCCATCATCTATGGGCTACTGATCCACTGTGTGCTAATTTTATTGTACTGGTGAACAGATCTGCATGCAGCTAAATCTATTTGAATCATAACTTATTAAAAACAACACTCATAGGAATTTGGCATGCACTAAAAAAGGAATTAAATCCCAGTTGAAAAAATGGGTACATCAACACAACACAATCAGCTTTTCTTTTAAGGATAGCCAATGATTTCTGACACATTATAGCATAAAACATTACATTGATAAGGGCAGCAACCATAACACACATTACGAAATACAAGTCATTTTTGTCACAATTTTTTCAACTACTATACAACTCTTCAATTGATCTTCCACTTGTACAACTTATTAAATAATATGGTAACGCCCCTATATGGAAAAAAATATCACCCACCATAACAGAGCCATTATTTATGTGGAGCTTGCTTGATTTGCCTGCTCTGCTTCTGCCTCACATTTGAAGAAGAATGTTATTGGTGAGAATATAAACAGGGGAGATGAGCACTAAGATGGCTCTCCTGAAATGGGAATGCCAAAGTGAAAATTCCTTTAGAAGATGTGCCTTTTGGATCTCCTGAGCATATATACTTAGCATAGATAAAGACACTGGAGAGCATCTGTAGCTGCTAGATTAAAGAATTTATGTAGGGACTGGATGGAAGCAGCTCCATCACTACCAGGGATTGAATGAAAACATTAGTACAGGTTGAACCTCCCTTATCCAGAACTACCCCTCGTCCAGAACCATTCCCGGCCAGCGGGTGGGCGCATGTGCAGAACTCCAACATGAACAAACTGAAGTCCTTCCTTGCTGCTGACTCCCGCAATCGCTGGCCTGACCCCGCAATCCACCGCCTCCATGATCTCTTTGCCGCAATCCCAGTCCCAAGCCAGCCAGCCCCGATATCCCCTTGCTTAGTACCTGTATCATCCAATTTAATGTGACCACCCCTCGTCCGGAAAAATCCCTTATCCAGTACAGGCCAGGTCGCAAGGGTTCCGGATAAGGGAGGTTCAACCTGTACCATTAATCTGGACATTTCCCTTCTCACTAGAATAAAATACATCAGACAGACACTTGACAAACATAAGACTTCATGACATTGCCCCACTAGGCAATTAGGACTATGATTGCACGAGGTTTTATAACATTTCTTCACTAAACTATTACTACTACGATTGCGAGGTGCAATAAATTTGTGTCTGCTCCAACACAAGATAGCTACATTATTTTTGCTCTCAAGTCTATTTTGTTGAGGAGACCACACAAGTTTTTTTTTAAAGCTTGATTATGCAATTATGAATGGATTCATACTGCCCTATAGTGCTATCAATTGTCTTAATAAGTTATTCTATTTGCTTTAGGATAGGTTTAATTACATCCAATTGGTAAACCTGAAAGAATCGACTGTGCAGAAATTTGCTTTTGCATTGTTTAAAAATGTAATCATAGAATCATAGAATCATAGGCCCCAAGTTTCCACATGATTTGCTCCTGATTTTTAGGAGCAACTGGTGTAGAACGGAGTATCTTAGAAATCGTAATTCTCGTCATTTAGTTTGCTCCAGTTCTAGTCAGTTAGAACAGTTTCACTTTGGAACAGACCATTTTTTTTTCAAAAGGGGGCGTGTCCGGCCACTTACGCCTGATTTCAAAGTTTCGTGAGTGAAAACTTACTCCAAACTAACTTAGAGTGGAGTAAGTGAAGATTTTTGTACGCTCGAAAAAAACCTTGTCTACACTTTAGAAAATCAGGCGTAGGTTACAAATCAGGCGTAGGGAATGGTGGGGGGGGGGTGTTTAAAGGGAAGTTTACAAACATTAAACACTTCAGTTTTACAAATAAAGAGCCATCATCAATAATAAATGATAAATACATCAATAAATCAACCAATAAATCAATCAAAAAAAATTAATAAGAAATATTTTTTTTTAAAAATCAATAAATAAAACATTTTCTACTTACCGACTGCAGCACCGGGAGCCCTCCAACAGCGTGCTGGGCTTGCCCTTGCACCCCCCCCCCCCCCCCCCCACCCAGTGTGTCTCTGTCAGTGTCTCTATCTCTCTGTCTGTGTGTGTCTCTCATTCTCTGTCTGTCAGTGTCTGTGTTTCTGACAGCGAGGGGAGGGGGAGGGGGGGGGTTGAGGGAGAGAGGGGGGGAGCAGAGGGAGGGAAGGGGGAGAAGGAGAGAAGGGGATAAAGGGGAGAAGGGGGGGAAAGGAGAAGGGGGGGAAAGGAGAAGGGGGGGAAAGGAGAAGGGGGGGAAAGGAGATGGGGGGAAAGGAGATGGGGGGAAAGGAGATGGGGGGAAAGGAGATGGGGGGAAAGGAGATGGGGGGAAAGGAGATGGGGGGAAAGGAGATGGGGGGAAAGGAGATGGGGGGAAAGGAGATGGGGGGAAAGGAGATGGGGGGAAAGGAGATGGGGGGAAAGGAGATGGGGGGAAAGGAGATGGGGGGAAAGGAGATGGGGGGAAAGGAGATGGGGGGAAAGGAGATGGGGGGAAAGGAGATGGGGGAAAGGAGATGGGGGGCAAGGAGATGGGGGGCAAGGAGATGGGGGGGCAAGGAGATGGGGGGGCAAGGAGATGGGGGGGGCAAGGAGATGGGGGGGGGAGATGGGGGGGGGAAGAAGGAGATGGGGGGGAAGAAGGAGATGGGGGGGAAAAGGAGATGGGGGGGGAAGGAGATGGGGGGGGAAGGAGATGGGGGGGAAGGAGATGGGGGGTAAGGAGATGGGGGGAAGGAGATGGGGGGAAGGAGATGGGGGGGAGGAGATGGGGGGGAAGGAGATGGGGGGGGAAGGAGATGGGGGGGAAAGGAGATGGGGGAAAGGAGATGGGGGAAAGGAGATGGGGGAAAGGAGATGGGGGGAAAGGAGATGGGGGGGCAAGGAGATGGGGGGGAGGAGATGGGGGGGAAAGGAGATGGGGGGGAAAGGAGATGGGGGAAAGGAGATGGGGGAAAGGAGATGGGGGGAAAGGAGATGGGGGGGCAAGGAGATGGGGGGAGGAGATGGGGGGGAGGAGATGGGGGGGAGGAGATGGGGGGAGGAGATGGGGGGGAGAAGGAGATGGGGGGGAGAAGGAGATGGGGGGGAAGGAGATGGGGGGGGAAGGAGATGGGGGGGGAAGGAGATGGGGGGGGAGGAGATGGGGGGGGAAGGAGATGGGGGGGAAAGAGATGGGGGGGGGAAGGAGATGGGGGGGGAAGGAGATGGGGGGAAGGAGATGGGTAGGGGGGGAGAAGGAGATGTGGGGGGAGGTGGGGGGGGAAGGAGATGGGGGGGAAGGAGATGGGGGGGAAGGAGATGGGGGGGGGGGAGAGATGGGGGTGGGAAGGAGATGGGTAGGGGGGGGGAAGGAGATGGGTAGGGGGGGAGGAGGAGATGGGTAGGGGGGGAGGAGGAGATGGGTAGGGGGGGGAGAAGGAGATGGGGGGGGAGGGGGAAGTAGATGGGGGGGGAAGGAGATGGGAGGGGAAGGAGATGGGGGGGGAAGGAGATGGGGGGGGAAGGGATGGGGGGGGGAAGGAGATGGGGGGGGGAAGGAGATGGGGGGGGAAGGAGATGGGGGGGGAAGGAGATGGGGGGGGGGAAGGAGATGGGGGGGGGAAGGAGATGGGGGGGGGGAAGGAGATGGGGGGGGGAAGGAGATGGGGGGGGGGGAAGGAGATGGGGGGGGGGGGGAAGGAGGAGAAGGAGATTGGGGGGGGGGGAAAGGGAGGCCGAACGGGCCGGGCCTGAGACTTCGGGCAGGGCCCATCCCCAGCACCAGATTTACAGGTAGGTGGCATTGGGTCGGGTCGGGGGGGGGGGGGGGGGGGGGGGGGCGGTGGTGGGAGGGAGGGAGGGAGGGAGAGGAAGGTCAGGTCGGGGAGAGAGAGGTGGGAGGTCAGTTCGGATCCAGTCCGGGGGTGGAGGGGAGCGGGAGTCGGGTCGGGTCCAGTCAGGGAGGGGGGGGGGGCGGGAGGAGAGCAGGAGCGGGAGTCGGGGGCGGGGGGGGGCGGAGCGGGAGTCAGGTCGGTGTCGGGCCCAGTCCGGAGGCGGGAAGCGGGAGTCGAGTCGGGTCGGGAGGAAGCAGGACCTGGACGGCCGTTTTTCGCGCCACCCTGCAGGTCCTCTGGCCCTCGGCGCAGTGCAGCAGGAGCTGTAGGGGGCGGAGCCAGGTCCCTGCGCTGAAAACAGTGCCGGGACCTCTGCACATGCGCGCTACAGTGGGCACGCAAGTGCAGTAGCTCCAGGCGCCCGAAACTGTGTGGGAGGGGCCCGAAGAACGCAGGCCCTAGCCCTGGCCGAATGGCCTCACTGGGGCTGCGTGACTAAGGCTCCTCCCACGGCCAGCTCCTGCTTCCTCCCGATCCGACTCGACTCCCGCTTCCCACCCGCGCCCCCCCCCCCCAGCCTCCGGACCCAACACCCGCCCCCACCCCCCACCAGACTGGACCCGACACCCGCCCCCCCCGCACCGGACCCAACACCCGCTTCCCCCCCCTCCGGACTGGATCCGATCTGACCTCCCTCTCCTTCCCTCTCCCCAATCCGAACCGAACCGACCTCCCTCCCACCACCCCCCGACCCGACCCAACGCCACCTACCTGTACCCGACCCAACGCTTCCACACCAAAAAGGGATGAGTGCACAGGTGTTTCAATGAGGGAACTGACATTCTAGGTCCCAAAATACATATTGAAGGGTGGAAGATGCCTGTGTGTGGATTCTTTTAATGTGGGGTGCCGTTGCACACCAGCCACCACACAGGCTTGATAGAGCTAGGTCTTGGTCCAGTGGCAAGGGTTAACCAAGACAAGTGGAGACCAAGCTCTGCTGCACTTATCTACTTTAAGTACAGTCAGCCTTTCTAATACCTCCTCTTTATTAATTCTTATCCAATCCAGTATCTCCTCTGCCTCCTCCTTTACTATGTCTATGGCAACATCTTCTTCCTCAGTGAAGACAGATGCAAAGTACTCATTTAGTACCTCAGCCATGCCCTTTGCCTCCAAGTGTAGCTCTCCTTTTTGGTCCCTAATCGGCCCTATCCCTCATATGTAAATATGCTTGAGCAAAAGTAACTAATAATAATGATTTTTTTTCAAATCAAAATGTTACAGTTGCCTTTTCTTCTTGGAATTAAAAAAATTATATTGAGGCTTTTTCATTCTGTCCTACTAATTACTGCTCAACATAATAAAATAACTTTTTTTTCAGCAGTTTCACCTAGCAAAGTACTCACCAGAGTTTTCTGCTGGACAAGGTTGACAAGGCTCGCCAAAGGCGTGATCAGTATTGGCACAGCAGCACTGAGATTTGGTGAAAGCTCCTGATAACGGTCGATCACACTGGCCTTTCTTGTAACCACCATAGCAGGTGCTTCGCATGTGAGTATCTGTACATTAACATAAACAGTAAAAGCAAGTAATCATTTAGTGTGGGCGAGGAAAGTACGTAAAACAAAGCAAGACTTAGGAAAGTGAAAGGGAGCAACTAAGGCAAAAAATTACAAATTAGGGAGGAATGATTAAATGGAGGCAGGAAAGATTAGGGTTTTAAAAGCCCAGACAGAAATTCTAGCTGTTAAGACACAAAGGAGACATTCAAGCATTGGATGGAAGCAGTGCAGAGAAGAGCCCTAGGAACTGAAATTCTAACAGAACTGTTGTGCCACCAGAAATGAGGCAAGTTAGGACTTCCGCTGTCGACTATGCCCTGGCACTATTCATGTCATAAACTGCAGAGTCAGATAATTTGTATTCTAAGGGTCATGCAGGCTTTGTAAATCTAACCAGCAATGTCTCAGAAACCTTGGGGGAAGGTGGTGGAAATCTGAGAGAGATGTGAAAGAAACCCTGAACGATTGCCATATGAGTGAAGTTGGAAAATAGTTAGATCAAAAATCTGCAGATGCAGGTTATCAAGCAAAAGCAGAAAATGTTAGAACCACTCAGTAGGGCCAGTCAGCATTAGTGGAGGTAATAGTAAGTTAATATTTCAGTTGTAGATCCTTTATCAGAAAACATACTGCTGTTTAAAAAGGCAATGGCAGCACTGGGGGAAGCAGGCAACCTGGGCAAGAAGAATAGCAGCTAGATCAAAGAAACAAATGGCAAATTTCAGAGAATTTAACCTGGATCTCTTCATAATAGTAATTTGGTGCAGGAAGGACAGGTGAGATCTAGGAAGCTGGAGAACCACCAGGCATTTCGTCAGCACTCTGAAGATGAAGATTGTGTGGGAATGACTGTCACTTCCCAGGGCCCCTTTGCAGTGCAGGAAGGTGGTTAACAACCTAACCAGAACAGCCAAGATAAGCCACCTGTTTCCCCTGACTCTTCCTTGCAGTTCCTTTATATGTGTGGCACACCTTCATTTATTACATTCACAGTGCTGGAAAACTCAGAGATGAGAGTGGGATCTGACAGTGAGGAGCGGAGACTCTACAGAAGTCAACCACTGGCTCTAGAGCTGCAGACTCAGATCTCTGGGGTCTTGCTCTAAAATTGATGCTGGATAAGCACTACGTTCTCATGGAAGCACTGAAGACCACCTTGGAGGATCTGAGATACATAGTAGGGGTTATAGCAGAGTCCAAAGCAATCCTCAGCATTATTATCCAAGAAGGACTCAACAGAAGGCAGTACCACCTAAAGTGAGTAGCAGTACAGGGACTTCTGCACCCGCCATCCTGACACAGAAGCCTCGAGACGAGTTAGTGCATCCAACTTGGATGCTTTGACAACTGGCTTTTAAGGACTTGGGGGACCGTTTGGCGGGAACAATGGAAAGTGGCTTCCAAGAGCTTTGGGGCACCATCTCTCCAGGTCTGCATTGATAGTCAGTGGGCATTTATATTCAGGGTCCAACATTAGCATGCCTAGAATCTGCATTTGTGATAATCCTCTCTGCTGATGTGACTTTTTCCAGACAGCCTCTGCTCAGGTAATTGTCAGTACACAGAGCCAGGCTGCTCATGTTCCTGTAATATAGCCTGATGAAGAGTCCTCTCAGGCCTCAGAAGCTCCGAGATGAAGACCATCTCGTTCCTGTGGATCATGATATTAAAGTGCAATGAAGCACCATTGGCATCTCTGGCAATCAAATGCCATTATCATTTCAGTGGAGCACGAGAGTAGGTTTAAGAACAGCAAGGAGAAGCAGCTTGTTTAGGCATGGGGTGAAAAAAAGCAGTGTGTGAAAATATATGTGCACAGTAAAACCAGTTTGTGATAGGAAGTCCATTATTCCGAAGTATGCCTGGGTCTTTGATTGTTTTTTGTGTTTGAGAGGTCAGTTTGCAATGGGACACTCAGCTCCTTTTATGCCTCTTTATTGAGATGAAGCAGATTTCTTCTGCAAAATGCTCAAATTTGCAATGCAGCCTGTAGACTTTAGTGGGAAGGTACCTCCTAGTCTTTTCCTTTGGTGCAGTCTTACACAACATGCCTCTCTCATTTACTCTTGTTCTAGTTGGTTATCATGCACTTAGTGAGCCCCATGCTAAGAGTTCATGAAAGAAGAAATAAAATAAAATAATAATACTAAGAAATAAAAAGATCTCTTGGCTTGAAACTGCTGAAAGGCAGCTTGCAGAATATTTTCTTAGTACAACTGAGAAGACATTTTTTCTAAACAATTAAACCAATTAAAGCTGACATTTCAGGGAAAATTTGTTACTCCCTTTTTTCTACAGAATGGCCCAGAAATTGCGGTCGGCGGCTTTCCGTGGGCAGATGCCTCTGACGTGAAAAATGTCATTGCATCTACCTGGTGGTCCAGGAGGTTCAGAGACTTCTGGTCCTGGGCCTCTATGCAAAGGCCTGCGTAGAGGCCCACATATCCCAGGGACTTAGACGCTTCGCATGCGTCCCTGGGATCACATGGGCCAGCCCAACCAATCCAAGTAGAGGTATTCTTATTTCTACTTATGGTGATTCTGTATATACAGAACTCACCATAAGTATGAATGGGAATACCCTAAAAACACAAACATTTAAAATAAATTAATAAAAAACATCACATATTTAAAATTAATCAAAATGGAATTAATTATGTAAAACAAAAATTCAATTTTTTTGAAAAGTGAATTTCCACATTTTAAAGAATCTAAAAATAAAATTACCTTTTTTAACAGTATTTTAAATGTTTAACTTATTGAAAAAAAATTTACTTTTCTGTCCGTTAAAAGTCTTACGCTGATAAAAGCAGGCCTTACACCTGCTTTTATCAGTTGCAAGAATTTCAAAGGAATACACTGGGCAGAAGTTGGGCAAATAGCCCAAGAGGATTCTTGACTCATTGCAAGTTCCGGGTTTAGGCACCTGCGCTTCGCATGCCTAAACCCGGAACTCGTGGGGTCCCTACGGGCACGTGCGCACCTCATAGAGACCGCAAATTCAGTCACGTCAAGGATGCAATTCTAGCTTAAATGTTGGCATTTCTGGAACAGCAGGTTTTATCCTCATTATCCTAACATTGTATACATCCACCATTTTGGGCGGCAATTGCAGATGTATCATCTACCAGTAGCCGATTTCACCATAATTTAACATGCCTTTAAGAATGGGCATAATTGTCATATCGGACATACTGCAAATTCCAACCTCTATGCCAGAACTACCCCATTGCTGCCCACCTAAAAATCCCGTAATCTTTAGACTTACTGTCAAAGGTCAAAGTTATGAAGTCATATTGGAGAAACTTAGGTTTGGTCAGAGAGGTGATCTTATAAAGATATAGTTAACCGAACAGACAAGGTAAATCTGGAATATTACTTTAACTTCGTGAAAATTTTAAACACAGCATATGCAACCAAAACTGTATCTAAATACAGCAAATATCAACTGTATCTAATAATAGGCAATAATGTGAATATGAACTATAACTGGGAACAAATACTAATGTGATCTGTGTGATATATTCACAGAGCACAAGCACACACAGCTTCCTACATGGCAGGCAGCTCTCTCGGAAGCCTCCGGAAATCTGCCTGGTTCTGTTTAATTATTAACTGTGCAATTGCAGTACACAATATGTCCACATCCATAGTGTGGAGCTACAAACATTAAAAGCTTACAGACATTACAATCTGTAGTTTATAACAGGTAAAAATGTGAACTTTATGAAATAACTGGTATTAATCTAAACTGTTGTTAATTATAGCTAATAATCTAAGTGTAGCTAATATTGCTTTATATTTGATGTCACAAGCAGCAAGTGAAATTACTTTGAGAAAAAACATTTTTGATTCTACAAAATGTGAGCAGTGGTCAACTTGTGGAAAGGAAAATGCAATCACATTGGTTGAAATTTAAAATAAACCTGACCTGGAAAACATGAACATTTCAGAATCCTGTATGTTTATGAAAATTTGAACACTACAATACACTTTCTATGAATTTTTAGGTAGTTTATGTTCTTTTTAAAAGTTTGTTCATTGCATATATTTCAACCAATTCTCTTACCAACGCAGACACGCCCATCAAGTCCAATAGCCAGGCCAGGAGGACATTCACATCTGTAGGAGCCATCTGTGTTGACACATCGTCCATTCATACAAATTCCTGGTGTATGGCACTCATCAATGTCTATTGAAAAGCAGAAAGTATGCTCATTAAGGCAACATATAAATCATGGAAACATGCCTTCCTGTAAATAAGCTTGGATGAAGGGTTATGGGAAAATCTTCCAAATGATTTACTGGCATCTTGAATGTTACAAGTTGTTTGCACGAGAGCTCATTATTGGTACACGATATAGGCTCTCTAGTGTTCTATTACTCTATAGTACTACTTTGTTCTTTTAGGTAAAAAGGATTTCTTGCCTAATTTTTTCTAAATATAAACACTTGACAATCAAAATTAGTAATTATCTAGTCAGTGAATTCTTGAAACATGAATTTGAAAGGAGAAGCAGCAGAAAATCATGCAACCACGATCCATCTGTAATAATGCTGATTTCACAATCATTAACTATGTTACTGTTAATCAGCATAAATAATGAAAGCTTCATTAACCTAACTGCCCCCCCTTAGAGATGATAGCACGATGAAAGACTTCCTTTGTTCGGGTTCAGTGAAGTTGCAAGTGTGCTCCTTAAAAATGGGTTTACAATTTCTCTAGTCAGAATTAAGCCAGTAGAAATGTACTACTCATAGTGACATATGCATGAATTTCCACAATTGACAATTGCCCCTCATCTTCATAAGGAGGGGAATGTGATGTATGGAACTGCATTACGCTAAGATATATGGAGCTTTATCCAGTATGGCTGAACAGTGTTAATTTATCAGAAACTGAATGGGTAATATTTTAATAACCGAAAACTAAAATATATATAATTTGCTGGAGTATCTCAAAGCACTTCATATAATGAATTTATTTTACAGCAAAGTGACTTATTAGTGACATCACCCTTCAGCAACTCATTTCAAAGGTGATTGATCAATAAAGGGGAGAATAAAAAGGAGTAATGACAGAGGTTCAAAAGGGCCAAGTGTGAGTAGCAGGAATGGATTGAACATTTTGGGGTAGATCTGGACTTTGTGCGATAGTAAGTGGAAGTAAAAATTGGTGAGATGTAAAACGGGCTACCGATTCATTATTACCCATTTTACAATATCGCATAAAGTCAGGATCTACCCCTTGAAAGGCCAAGATGGAGAAAGACGGATAGAAATCCATGAGAAAAAGCATCAAATAGAAACACAACTGTATAATAAGAAGATAAGAATTTATGAATCAATGAAAAATTGCTCTGAAAAAAAATTGAAAAATGTAAAGGTCAATTAACCCGATATTTTTGAATGATTAATTTTCACTACATAGATGATGATTTATTGTAATCAGAATTTTACTTAATCTGATTTTCTATTGCAGTGTAACACTTAATGCAAGTTTATTAGAGGCATTTTCAATATAAGAACATAAGAATTAGGAACAGGAGTAGGCCATCTAGCCCCTCGAGCCTGCTCCGCCAATCAACAAGATCATGGCTGATCTGGCCGTGGACTCAGCTCCACTTACCCGCCCGCTCCCCATAACCCTTAATTCCCTTATTGGTTAAAAATCAATCTATCTGTGACTTGAATACATTCAATGAGCTAGCCTCAACTGCTTCCTTGGGCAGAGAATTCCACAGATTCACAACTCTCTGGGAGAAGAAATTCCTTCTCAACTCGGTTTTAAATTGGCTCCCCCGTATTTTGAGGCTGTGCCCCCTAGTTCTAGTCTCCCCTACCAGTGGAAACAACCTCTCTGCCTCTATCTTGTCTATCCCTTTCATGATTTTAAATGTTTCTATAAGATCACCCCTCATCCTTCTGAACTCCGAGTAAAGACCCAGTCTACTCAATCTATCATCATAAGGTAACCCCCTCATCTCCGGAATCAGCTTCGTGAATCGTCTCTGTACCCCCTCCAAAGCCAGTATATCCTTCCTTAAGTAAGGTGACCAAAACTGCACGCAGTACTCCAGATGCGGCCTCACCAATACCCTGTACAGCTGCAGCAGGACCTCCCTGCTTTTGTACTCCATCCCTCTCGCAATGAAGGCCAACATTCCATTCGCCTTCCTGATTACCTGCTGCACCTGCAAACTAACTTTTTGGGATTCATGCACAAGGACCCCCAGGTCCCTCTGCACCTCAGCATGTTGTAATTTCTCCTCATTCAAATAATATTCCCTTTTACTGTTTTTTTTTTCCAAGGTGGATGACCTCACATTTTCAGACATTGTATTCCATCTGCCAAACCTTAGCCCATTCGCTTAACCTATCCAAATCTCTGTGCAGCCTCTCTGTGTCCTCTACACAACCCGCTTTCCCACTAATCTTTGTGTCATCTGCAAATTTTGTTACACTACACTCTGTCCCCTCTTCCAGGTCATCTATGTATATTGTAAACAGTTGTGGTCCCAGCACCAATCCCTGTGGCACACCACTAACCACCGATTTCCAACCCGAAAAGGACACATTTATCCCGACTCTCTGCTTTCTGTTAGCCAGCCAATTCTCTATCCATGCTAATACACTTCCACTGACCCCGCGTAACTTTATCTTCTGCAGTAACCTTTTGTGTGGCACCTTATCGAATGCCTCTTGAAAATCTAAATACACCACATCCATTGGTACACCTCTATCCACCATGCTCATTATATCCTCAAAGAATTCCAGTAAATTAGTTAAACATGATTTCCCCTTCATGAATCCATGCTGCGTCTGCTTGATTGCACTACTCCTATCTAGATGTTCCGCTATTTCTTCCTTAATGATAGTTTCAAGCATTTTCCCCACTACAGATGTTAAACTAACCAGCCTATAGTTACCTGCCTTTTGTCTGCCCCCTTTTTTAAACAGAGGCGTTACATTAGCTGCTTTCCAATCCGCTGGTACCTCCCCAGAGTCCAGAGAATTTTGGTAGATTATAATGAATGCATCTGCTATAACTTCCGCCATCTCTTTTAATACCCTGGGATGCATTTCATCAGGACCAGGGGATTTGTCTACCTTGAGTCCCATTAGCCTGTCCAGCACTACCCCCCTAGTGATAGTGATTGTCTCAAGGTCCTCCCTTCCCACATTCCTGTGACCAGCAATTTTTGGCATGGTTTTTGTGTCTTCCACTGTCAATAAATTCGCTGCTCACGATGGGGTCCCCTCTACATTGGGGAGACTGAACGCAGATTGGGTGACCGCTTTGTGGAACATCTCTGTTCAGTCTGCAAGTGTGACCCCAAGCTTCCGCTCACATGTCATTTTAATTCTCCGCTCCACTCCCACTCTGACCTCAGCCTCCTGCACTCTTCCAATGAAGCTCAACATAAGCTCGAGGAACAGCACCTCAGCTTTCGATTAGGCACTTTACAACCTTCCAGACTCAACACTGACTTCAACATTTTCAAATCATAACCTCTGCCCATTTTTCCACACAGCAGCTGTTGATAATGATTCTGCTATTCCTATTTATACCCCCTATAGACCCATCTTTTGTTTCTTTACTTGTCCCATTACCATCTTATTTTGCCTCACACCATCATCCCTTTTGTCTCTCCTGCCTTCCACGCTATCACAGACCTTCCCTTTTGTTCTTCCCTCCCCTCCCTCTTTCCTAGCCTCTGTACTTGCTTAAAACCGATTATATCACAAACTCTTTCCAGTTTTGATGGAAGTTCATTGACCTGATAGATGAACTCTCTCTCTCTCCAAAGATGCTGCCTGACCTGCTGAGCATTTCCAGCATTTTCTGTTTTTATCTCAATACATTGAATTTGTTTCCAAAAATAAAAATCACACTCATTCATAAATACCTGTTATGATTCTTGTGACTGACAAATGACCCTTGGAGCTGCTAGTGGGGATCAGCTTGGTTTAAGGCTGCAAGCAGGAATCACTTTCCTTGCAACCTACGAAATCCACCATTGATTCCATTTAAACAGTAAGTAATAACTGTACTTGTATTGCTGTTTTTTTATATGATTAATTCCCATTTTGGATGGGAGGCCAAGGTGTATTTTATGTTATCCCCTGCTGCAAAACTGTAGGATTTCATTTTAAGTGACCTTTAGCAAGGCTTCCAAAATCTTTAACAAGTTTAGTGAATTTTTATTTCTCCTAACAACCATTTCAGTATGACAATGAATTGAGACTAGCAGAAATAAATGGAAAAAATGCTTATGACCATTTTTCCTCTATTTACTCAGTTATTTTAAAGAACTGCTCAGACTTTTTTCTGTTACTCAAACCACAATCAGTGGCTCTTAATGTGATTCTTTGGCTTATCATAGCCTAAATATCAGAAAAGAGTGAGAAGGCTTTTGCTTTCGTGAGGAACTTGTGGCTTTTGATGAAATTACAGAACATCTTAAGGCTCAGGGAAACCCTACTTGCACTATTTTCATTCCTTTTAATAATGTTTTCAAACTATTGCCTCAGGCAGCCCTCATGAAGAAACTGGAAGCTATGGAAATAAACAGTCATCTGAGCTGTATACTTCAGTTCCAAGATTTTTGTAATGGTAAACAAGAAGCTCAGTGAACCCATCACACCTAAAAGAGTGAAGCAAAGCTGTCTCTCATCCTATACAATGTCTTTACCAGTGATGTGCATGGCATTGTAAGGGACAGCCTTGGAATGTCTGTTCTCAGCATTTCTGAAAATACTGCACCATTCATTTTAGCACCTTAGATTATGTTGCTGGCAATCTCACCAGGAGATTTAGTGCACTCTAATAACCAACTTGCAGAATTGGTAAGCCATGGGATATCGTGGTAGATGCTACAACTGCTGTATTAAAACCGTTCTCAAAAAGGAATTTGAAAATGCAAGGGGAATCGATCCTGGTGCCTGAGAGAGCAGACGGGTCCTCGGTTTAATGTCTCATCCAAAAGGCAGCACCTCCGACAGTGCTGCACTCCCTCAGTACTGCAATGGAGTGACAGCCTAGATTTTTGCGCTCAAGTCTCTGAAGTGGGTCTTGAACCAACAACCTTCTGACCCAGAGGCGAGAGTACTACTAACTGAGCCACAGCAGACATTTTGCAATAGAAATTAAACAGTTCTGCTACATAATTTAGAACTACGCATGCAACAATCCATATGCAATAAGCAATTTGCAAGATCAAGCTATGAGCTGGATTTATTACAAAAAATGTGGGAGGGTTCCAGCCTTCATCAAACTGTCGCTAAATACCCTAGAAGGAAGTCAGTCTCACTGAGTACAGCTCTTTGCCAAAGCCCCTCACGAGGATTTTAATTAATCAGTTGCTGATAAGCAACTTAGTACAGCACTGGACTTGAATGTCTAGAAAATCAAGATGGATGGAACCATGGAAGCTGTAAAGTGTAGGTCTGTGCACCATACTGAAAGCTGACAACCGCTGTATAACCAATGAGGAAACACTGCTGGAAGATGTATCGTCGGGCAGGTATGCATGCTCATGTATCCAGGGCTTGGTTCCTACCATAATTGGGTTGCAGAGAGGCAAATAGATGCTGAATTTCCATACTGCCACTAATGGAATATAGCGCATATTTGAAATATAATCAGGAAAATGGTGGCAATGCACTCACAAATATAGTTGTGCTGCTCATCAGTTTACTTGAGGTACTCCTGATGTCTACTATCTGCCTAATGAGAGTTCAAACCTGCACTCATCATGTGTTCAACATTTTTATGGCTGTTTTGTCACTGGGGCATTATGGAGCAGTCCCCAATTTAAATAAACTACTTGCACACAGGCTCACAGCTCTCCAGCCACTAGCTGAGGCATGCGAGCAAGTTATAATATTGACTGGTTATGAATATTGCACCGGCAATGTACAATGAATTCAGATTATCAGTATAATAAACTTACCAATGCATACGCGTCCATTAGATGCTAACTCAAAGCCAGGTTTACAGATGCACTTGAAGCTGCCATCTTCATTGATGCACATTCCATTCATACACATATGTCTCTGGGAGCATTCATCCTGGTCTGAAACAATGTATTACAGTAGTAAACTGCATGCTTTATTAATATAATATCTTGTGAGCATTTATATTTTTTCTGAAGGACAATTTGGTTAATGTTACATGATTATCTAAATTTAAGACCAACCTTTTAACAGATAATTAAACAAAAACATTTTAATTTACTAAATAACTTCAAAGACAAATTTTAAAAGTTCACAAAAATGTTAAATGTCAAATAATAAAAGTTCAAATGCCAAATTTCATTTTTTACTTATATGATTTTATTGCATTTTATGTGCTACATACCCATGCAATTTTTCCCATCTGGTGTCAGCTGAAAACCAGCATTACAAATGCAGTGAAAACTGCCTATGGTATTCACACAACGACCATTGTTACAGATTTGACCGTTCTGAACACATTCGTCGATATCTGAAAAACAACAAAATCCATCCACGTTAACCAAAGTAACGAGAACAATTTTTAAATTGTAGATGAAGCAAAGATGATTTTGAGCAACTATCTAATTCTGTAAGTGTCAATTCAACCACTGTAGCCACCAGTGGTGCGCGCAGAATTATCATGTAATTAAGTTTTAAAAAACATTTAACTATCACTATGAGACTGCTATGGATACTAATTAAATATTATAAACACAACATAAATCTGAAATCCTTATACCTTTACTAAGCATATTGTAATGAATTATGAGCAGGAAAATACAATCAGTCCATCCAACTTGCCCATCCAATTAACCTCTTTCTTCCATTACAGGTATTATTTATAAAATTAAATAACCATGACATCCTTCAGATGCCAGAAACTTGCCTACTTCAAAACTGAAACCCCTGGAGATTTCCTGCTCCTACAGCCACACTAGCAGTTTGTTCCATGCGTTGATTCATCCTTTAGCCTGAACATCCTAAAAATTTTAGTTTTCTGTATCTTGAATCTGTGTCCCCTGTTCTAAAATTCTGGACTTGGAAGTAAAACTTGTTTCAAATTTATTACCCCCCTTCAGTATCAATTAAAAAAAAAATCCCTATTGCTTTCTCTTTCAAGAAAAAAATCCCAGGGGACAAACAAATGGAAATTTTGAGGTGCAACATCCTGCATTGTCCAATCTGAAATTTGATTGGACCATGTTTCACGAATCCTGTGCGGCCACCTAAAATGGGCATTTACCCCTTGCATATGCTAATAAGGGGACTTATTCCTGTTTAAGGATCCTTGGCAGAAATTGGGCTATTCTGAACAGAGTAGGCTTTAGGCCAGCTTGACTTAGGTTTTCGGGACATGGATGCGGCCTAGCCAGCGGCCGGCCTGTACAGTCGAGTGATTTTTAATTTTTGTGAAGCAGAGAGGAGCAGGACTGTTCCTCTCGGCTCCATAGTACTTCCAATGGCCATTGCCGACTGCAATAAGCCTACCTGCTATTCCCCCCACCCCTCCCCCAGACTTACCCGAGAGCTGCTGCCAGCATGCTTCTGTCAGGCGAGTTTCCCGTGGAGGCATAACAGGCACTGGCAGCTGACTCTGAGTATGTAGATGAGACCCGAGAACCAATTTATTGTGATCGTCGGGCTTCTGTGTTCGGGCGCAGGGATCGTTCCCCTAAGCCACTTGACACTTTAAAAATAGCCTAAAGGAATTTCTAGGTTAGTAACTCGTCACAGTTCAGTTCTAAATTCTGGTATTAATCTCAGAGCCCTCACCGCTCAACCCTCACCGGTTACAAAGGGGCCAAGTTTCGGCCTGAGTTGCTCCTGTTTTTTTGGAGCAACTGGTTTAGAATGGAGTATCTTAGAAATTGCAATTCTCAGCATTTAGTTTGCTCCAGTTCTAGTCAGTTAGAACAGTTTCAGTTTGGAACAGATTTTTTTTTTCAAAAGGGGGCGTGTCCGGCCACTTATGCCCGTTTTGAAAGTTTAGGCAGTGAAAACATACTCCAAACTAACTTAGAATGGAGTAAGTATAGATTTTTGTACGCTCAGAAAAACCTTGTCTACAATTAGAAAATCAGGCGTAGGTTACAAATCAGGCGTAGGGAATGGGTGGGGGGGGGGGGTTAAAGGGAAGTTTACAAACATTAAACACTTCAGTTTTACAAATAAAAAGCCATCATCAATAATGAATGATAAATACATCAATAAATCAATCAAAAAAAATTAATAAAAAATAAAAACATTTAAAAAATCAATAAATAAAACATTTTCTACTTACTAACTGCAGTACCGGGAGTCCTCCAACAGCATGCTGGGACGGCCCCCCCCAGTGTGTCTCTGTCAGTGTCTCTATCTCTCTGTCTGTCTGTGTGCGTGTCTCTCACTCTCTGTCTGTCAGTGTCCGTGTTTCTGACAGCAAGGGGAGGGGGGTGTGGGAGGGGGAGGAGGGGAAGGAGGGAGGTAGGGTGGGGAGGAGGGAGAGAGGGGAGGAGGAGGAGAAGGAGGGGGGGAGGAGGAGGAGGAGGGGGAGAGGGGAGGAGGAAGAGGAGGGGGAGAGGGGAGGAGGAAGAGGAGGGGGAGAGGGGAGGAGGAAGAGGAGGGGGGGAGGCGAGGGAGAGGAGAGGAGAGGGGGGGGAGGCGAGGGAGAGGAGAGGAGAGGGGGGGGAGGCGAGGGGGGAGGAGAGGGGGGGGAGGAGAGGGGGGGAGGAGGGGGGGGGAGGAGAGGGGGGGGAGGAGAGGGGGGGGGGAGGAGAGGGGGGGGAGGAGAGGGGGGAAGGAGAGGGGAGGGAGGGAGGAGAGGGGAGGGGGGAGGGGAGTGGGGAGGGGAGGGGGGGAGGGGAGGGGGGAGGGGAGTGGGGAGGGGGTAGGGGAGGAGAGAGGGGAGGGAGGTAGGGGAGGAGAGGGGAGAGGGGAGGGAGGAGAGAGGAGGAGAGGGGAGGGAGGGAGGGAGGGAAGGAAGGAGAGGGGAGGAGGTATGGGAGGAGAGGAGAGGGGGGAGGAGAGGAGAGGGGAGAGGGAGGAGAGAGGAGGGAAGAGAGGGGAGGGAGGGAGGGGAGGGAGGGAGGAGAGGGGAGGGAGGAGAGGGGAGGGAGGGAGGGAAGGAAGGAAGGAGAGGGGAGGGAGGGAGAAGAAGAGAGGGGAGAGGAGAGGGAGGAGAGGGGAGAGGGGAGAGGGGAGGGAGGAGAGAGGGGAGGGAGGGAGGGAGGGAGGGAGGGAGGAGGCAGGAAGGGAGAAGGAGGCTGAACGGGCCGGGTCCAAGACTTCGAGCTGGATTTACAGGTAGGTGGCGTCGGGTCTCGGGTCCCGGGTCTGGGGGGGCGTGGGGAGCGGAGGTCGGGTCGCCGTGGGGGGGGGGGGGGAGCTGAGGTCGGGTCGGGGGAATTGCCCATAATAGTCCAGCTCAGGCCTAACCAGTAGTTGCCATGCCACCTTTAAGGATTCATGTTTATGGACACCAAGGTCTCTGATAATCTACACTTTTCAAAATCATGCCATTTATAGTATACTGTATTAGGCCTCCAAAAGTGTATCACTTCACACTTCTCTGCATTGAACGCCATCTGCCATGTTTCTGCTCATTTCACCATCCTGTCTGTCATCCTGAAGTCTGCAACTATCCTCATCATCATCATCATCTACCTTGCCAAGTTTTTTATCATCTGCAAACTTTAATGAGAAGTGGTAGAGAGGTAGAGCTGGGTGTCGTCAGCATACATGTGGAAACTGACACTCTGTTTTCGGATGATGTCGCCAAGGGGCAGCATATAGATGAGAAATAGGAGGGGGCCAAGGATAGTTCCTTGGGGGCACCAGAGGGAACGATGCAGGAGCAGGAAGAGAAGCCATTGCAGGATATTCTCTGGCTATGATTAGATAGATAAGAATGGAACCAGGCGAGTGCAGTCCCACCCAGCTGGACATTGGTGGAGAGGCGTTGGAGGAGGATGGAGTGGTCAACCATGTTAAAGACTGCAGACAAGTTAAGAAGGACGAGGAGGGATAGTTTACCTTTGTCACAGTTACAATGGATGTCATTTGTGACTTTGATGAGAGCCATTTCGGTATCGTGGCAGGGGTGGAAACCTGACTGGAGGGATTCAAACATGGAGTTGCGGTAAGGAGGTGACAACACATTTAAGGACTTGGAGAGGAAAGGGAGGTTGGAGAAGGAGCGGTAGTTTACAAGGACAGAGGGGTCAAAGGTTATTTTTGTCAGAGAGAGGTGGTGATGGCAGTTTTGAGGGAGAGGGGAGCAGTACATGAGGACAGAGAAGCGTTAACAATATCGGCTAGCATGGGAGCCTTAAAAGGAAATTGGGTGGTTAGCAGTTTGGTGGGAATAGGGTCGAAGGAGCAGGTAGTGAGTGTCATGGACAAGATGAGCACATAAAGATCATGATGGGAGATCAGAGAGAAACTGGAGAAAGATGTGAATTCAGGATTAGGGCAGGGGGAGAACCTTAGAGGAAGTTTGGCTCGGTGGGCTAGGGGAAGGAAGGGAAGTGGCAGAGGCAGCTGAACAATTGGTTTCAATCTTTGAGACAAAAAAGTTCATGAGCTCCTCATACTTCTTGTTAGAGATGAGAGTGGAGGAGACAGGGGAGAGGGGTTTAAGAAGACGGTTAGCAGAGGAGAATAGATGCTGGAGTTTATCTTTGCATTCCAGAATGATTCTAGAATAGTGAGCAATTTTAGCAGACGACAGCAGGACCCGATAATACTTCATGTGTTCCAGCCAGATCTGGCAGTGAATGGCTAAACCAGTTGTCCGCCATATCATTCAAGTCTGCATCCCTTGGACTTGAGAGCAAAGATGAGGGCTGTAACAAGGGGAATGGCCAGGGTGAGAGAGAGTAATTTTTTTAATAGGGACTATGGCATCAAAAGTGGTGGTGAGGGTGTGGCTGAGCAGATCGGTAGCTGCAGAAATTTCTTGATGAATGGAAGGCAAAAGTCTTGACAGTTGGAATTTCGTAAGTGCAGTTGCAAGATAGTTGGGAGAGTGTTTTTTACCAAGGGCAGACATAGAATAAACTAGGGTTGGTGAGGAAAGGGAGGGAATAGGGATGTGGGTGGAGAGCACTACGCGGAAGTGGTCAGAGATGACATGATGGGAGTAGTGAGGCCACGAGAGATGGCAAGGTCAAGGGAGTGGCTGTGAATATAGGCTGGGGAGTTTACATGGAGGGAGAGATTAAGGAATGATAGGAGGCTAGTGAACTCAGAGGAGAAAGAGCATAATTAATTGAGATGGAGGTTGAAATCACCAAGGATGAGAAGTTGCTCAGGGCAGAGGCAGAGGGAGGAAAGCAGTCAAGATACATCGGCAATAACAATGGGTGGGTGGTAGAGAAGTGAGAGGGGTGGAACAAGGTAAGATGCTCAAAGGAGGAGAAAATGCCAGAGGAGTAGGGGGACAGACCAAGGTGTGATTTGGTGATGAGAGCCACACCACCACTGCGGTCTGAGCGGGGCAAGTGGTGGAAGGTATAACCAAGTGGGGAGGCTCCATTTAAGTGTAAGGTGTCATCACCCCTCAGCCAAGCTCCCATCAGTGCCATGATGTTGATGCAATCACCCACGATAAGCTCACGGAAGCTAGATAAGTACATACTGGAGAAAAGAATAGAGTGATATGCTGATGGGGTGAGATGAAGTAGGATGGGAGGAGGCTCGTGTGGAGCATAAACACCGGCACAGACCAGTTGGACCAAATGGCCTGTTTCTGTGTTGAAAATTCTATGTAATAATGGGCACTTGGATGAAGTACCGGAAAGCAACAATTTTTTTCAAAATTAAACCATTGTTGCAATTTCAGTATTAAACGCAAACTGGAAATATAACATACCCACACAGGTAATTGTAGTAGCAGCGCTCTGAAAGCCAGAATGACAACGGCAAAAGTAAGAGCCTTCTGTGTTCACACAATCCCCATGCAGACAGGGGTTGCTTATACATTCATCCATATCTTGTTTAAAAAAAAATGACAGTTAGACAGAACTAATTTCATTTTTAGATATTAGCAAGATGGCTGTTCAGAGGTGACAACATTAAAAAATGTAATAGACATCACACAATTATATATAAATATATCCTAATTTATAGCAAAATATATTTGAATATTTTTGTCTATAAAAAAAAATTAAACAATTAAAATACACACTATGACAGAGACATTGGCATTACACTGCCTTTAACATCAACACACTCCATCATCATATTGGGAATAACAAAACCCACTTCAACATCACACTAGAATCATCATAAAGACACTCAATATCACACTGGGATAAAACGCACTCCAACACAGTCGTTTGAATCTTACCACTACATTCTCCTCTTGCATCAAGTTTATAGCCCATGTAACACTCGCAGCGATAACTAGGCCCGGGAAGAGAAATGCAGCGTCCATGCAAGCAGAGATTTCTATAAAACTGGCAGTATTCGGTCATATTCAGAGGGCCTGAAACAGAAATTGTGAAAAACTTAGAATGAAGTAATAGATATAGCTAACAAATAGTTAAACAAATATTGTGAATGATAGTAATGGTATTGCCATCTTACCAATCCCAGGCTGAGGATAATGCCCATTTCCCGTTCCAATTCCAGGTCCAGGCACAACTCCAGGCACAATTCCAGGCACAACTCCAGGCACAACTCCAGGCACAACTCCAGGTCTGTCAGTCCAAGGAATATTAATGCACAATTTGAGATAGTCATCTGAAAGTGCACAGGTAAAGTTATGGTCAATATATTTAGCTGAATCACAGATAAAGGCAAAAACCTTTCAATTGATTGGACTTTATTGTGACTTGATTATCTGTTTGTTTATTTTCAGCTAACATACAAACACATCATCAATAAAGCAGCCTTCATGATTCTATATAGAGCCTTTAACATAAAAACACATCCAAAGGTGTTTCACAGAGGCTAATACTTTTCACCAGTGCAAACGTGGCAACATTATTTTCAGCTGTTTTGTTTCATGTTGAAGTACAAAACAACCAAGTATTGATCTGGTTATTGTAAACTAAAATTGCTATTGATGATACTAATGGATGAATATTTAATTATGTTTGTATGACATTCTGTTCACTCCTGCGTTAAAATGACAGATAGAGAAAGGATATACAAGCATATTAAGTGTTCGTGGAGGAACATTAGAGGTATTCAAGGGCATGCTTTTCATTTATAGCAATGTGTAATTTCCCCCCAATAATATCTACTATTTAATTACAAGTACATCACCTTTGCACTTCAAGTGAAGAAATCATAAAATCTACACAAAGAATTCAAATAGGTTTTAAAACTCAAACAGGGCCATGCTGCCCAACTCCCCTTTAAATAAGATCTGTTCATTTCTCTTGATCTTTGTCTGGTCTAGATTTTCCAAGCTTTGCCAGCCTATTTTGGAGCGAGTGTGTGCAGGAAATACAGTGAGGAGGTATACTGCTGGGTACTTGGCCTGTCACCGTTTGCAGAATTCCCTACCATAAGTGGTGGCGTATGCTGAATACGCCTACCCATATTTAAGCCAACATATTCAACTTACATGTTTGTAACAGAAATATGTCATTCTGCAACTAATGCTTTAGGAATATTGGGTGGTAGGGCTGCTCATGTTCTCAGCACCCAGCACTGCTAAGGGAGTGGAGGGGGCATTTAAAATTGGGCAGCAAAGACAAGTATGATTAATCCCTGCAAATTAAACCTAAAGAAAGAATATTTGGCCTTGAGCCAGCACCACTGGCAATTCTGCATAACAAGTGCTGCAGAAATTTCACACCCTGCCTCTCCCCTTTGCAACCCAGGTGGACAAACAGCAGGAACAAAATAGCACAGACGCCAACTACAATTACAATAACTAGCCTGACACCAGAAAATGAACCGAGATCAGGGATGGAATGAATCTGGTTCCTGCCAGATTGGAAATGTCAGGCCTGGGTTCTTATGCAATAAATAGCATATCAGTTAATTAAGTTTTTTGAACATATTCAAAAGACATATCAACAAGGCAGATCCTAAGTAAGCTATTCAAAAAATAAGTCTTGAAATTACTACTTGTTACATTAGTGGCCAAATGTTGAATGTGTTTGTATGATATTCTTCTGACTGTTGTTTTAATAGAAATGTTGGGCCCAAGTTTTCACACGATAAAAAACGGGCGCCCCTCCGAGCTGGAGCGCTTTGCAGCTCCTTGTCTGTTTGGCGCGGCGCCCAGGGGGTGGAGCCTACAGTCGCACCGATTTTGTAAGTGGGAGGGGGCGGGTACTATTTAAATTAGTTTTTTTCCTGCCGGCAACGCTGCGCGTGCGCGTTGGAGCGTTCGTGCACGCGCAGTGTGAAGGAAACATTGGCACGCGCCCATTTTTGTAGTTCTTTGTAGCTGTTTAATTTTTGAACATTTTTTAATAAAAGCACATTGCCACCAGCACATCAGCACTTGCAGCCTTTTCACTGTCTCCTTCCCCCCTCCCCCGCGGGAAAGAACGGGCGCCTCCTCCCCCCCCCCACGGGAAAGAACGGGTGCCTCCTCCCCCCTCCCCCGGCGGGAAAGAACGGGCGCCTCCTCCTCCACCAGCGGGAAAGAACGGGCGCCTCCTCTCTCCCCCCCCCCCCCGCGGGAAGAACGGGCGCCTCCTCCCCCACCCGCGGGAAAGAACGGGCGCCTCCTCCTCCACCAGCGGGAAAGAACGGGCGCCTCCTCTCCCCCCCCCCCCCCCCCCCGCGGGAAGAACGGACGCCTCCTCCTCCACTAGCGGGAAAGAACGGGCGCCTCCTCTCCCCCCCCCCCCCCCCCCCCGCGGGAAAGAACGGGCGCCTCCTCCCCCCGCGGGAAAGAACGGGCGCCTCCTTCCCCCCCCCCCGCGGGAAGAACGGGCGCCTCCTCCCCCCCCACCCCGGCGGGAAAGAATGGGCGCCACCTCCCTCCCCCACCGCGGGAAGAACGGGCGCCTCCCCCCCCCCACCCACAGGAAAGAACGGGCGCCTCCTTCCTCTCCCCCCCGCGGGAAGAACGGGCGCCTCTTCCCCCACCCCCCCCACCCCGCGGGAAGAACGGGTGCTTCCTCCCTCCCCCACGCGGGAAAGAACGGGCGCCTCCTCCCTCCCCCCCCGCGTGAAGAACGGGCGCCTCTTCCCCCCCACCCCGCGGGAAGAACGGGCGCCTCCTCCCCCCCCGCGGGAAGAACGGACGCCTCCTCCCCCCCCCCCGCGGGAAAGAATGGGCGCCACCTCCCTCCCCCACCGCGGGAAGAACGGGTGCCTCCCCCCCCACCCCGCAGGAAAGAACGGGCGCCTCCTTCCTCTCCCCCCGCGGGAAGAACGGGCGCCTCTTCCCCCACCCCCCCCACCCCGCGGGAAGAACGGGCGCTTCCTCCCTCCCCCACGCGGGAAAAAACGGGCGCCTCCTCCCTCCCCCCCCCCGCGTGAAGAACGGGCGCCTCTTCCCCCACCCCCCCCACCCCGCGGGAAGAACGGGCGCCTCCTCCCTCCCCCCCCGCGGGAAGAACGGGCGCCTCAGGCTGACTGCAGCATTCTCCGTGCCTGAAGCACTTTCACACAGGTAGGAAGATGGTTTATTTAATCTTTTCTTTGCTTAGAAATGTTTATTCAGGTTGGATTTATTTGTAGAAGTATAAATAAGGATTTATTGTAGAATTTAATGACTTCCCTTCCCCCCTTCCCCCCCCCCACCTCGTTCTGGACACCTAATTTGTAACCTGCGCCTGATTTTTTAATGTGTAGAACAGGTTTTTTCAGTTCTACAAAAATCTTCACTTGCTCCATTCTAAGTTAGTTTGGAGTACGTTTTCACTGTGGAAACTTTGAAATCAGGCGTCAGTGGCCGGACACGCCCCCTTTTGAAGAAAAAATTCTGTTCCAAAGTAGAACTGTTCTACCTGACTAGAACTGCAGAAAAAAAGTGGAGAATTGCGATTTCTAAGATAGTCCGTTCTCCACCAGTTGCTCCTAAAAATCAGGCGCAAATCATGTGGAAACTTGGGCCCGTTAACTCATTTGAAATAAATGCCTCCACTAAAATAGCACAGAGAAACAACATACAACCTAATATTTGCAACAGTAAGTTTTAGGCTATACAAACAGAACATTGGATAATAATGACTTTGGTGGCACAATTTGGGAAGTTTTGACCTTTCTTACATTGTTGGTTCCACCCATATTTGGAATTAGTATAAATTAACCAATGTGTGTGCACAGTAGGCTGTGCAGGTGTGCTCAAACAGTTGAAAGGAATTTAATGGGTTGCAGGACCTATTTAAAATACTGTATTCTCATCTGTAGGCTAAGGATTGGGTCATTATTATGACCTGGTTGCACCAGTGCCCTAACATATGTACAGCTGCCTGTAGCTTGAGACTGGCTGCTGGCCTGAGGTTCGACTGCCTGCTGTTGGGAAATTGTTGCCAACAGGCCTACAGACCGAAAGATCCATAGGAGGCTGGAAGAGAATGTTAGTATTTACTTCTCCAGATGCCTTCTGTGTTGCTTCATTAATTTGAACTTCACGTGTACTTCCTTAATACCAGAGTTCTGCTATTTGCCAGTAGTAGTGAAGTGCCCCATTTCAAAATGGAGAGTACAAAGACCAACCATACCCACTCTGTCCTAATGAAACAAACTGCTGCTGATGAACACAGCAGTGACAATAACCATGCAAAGATTCATGAATATACCAGGTCACCTTATCTTGCCTGGTAAATAACAGCTAAGAACAGGTAGATGGAGTGGACAGTGAAATAGTGAAATATGCACACATCTTAAAAAAATTACAATAATTATAAAAAGACACAAAGAAGACATACCAGTTCCACGCATTGGACACATTTCCGGAATTGTACCAGCTGACCAACAGCGACCACTGTCACAACAACACTGCATTTTGGTAAATGGTCTTGGAAGTTCATTAGCACAACGACCATTAACCAGACTGGAATAGCAAATTCCAGCGCGTGCATCTGTTGAAAAAGAAATTCAGTTACTTTTTTCATGCAAAGTAATGCAAAGCTATTAAGACTTGGATTACATTTTCAATAAAATTTAGGAGTAGCCAGTTAACATTACACAATTAACAATAACTAGGAAACCATAAGTTCTTTCCAATTTTCAACTTGTATTCTTTTATTGCAGAGACAGTAAATGTAATGGATTTGAATTTTGGCAATCTCTTATTAACCAATCGTGGCAAAAAACTGTTGCGGATGTCTGCTTTTATTTAAAGCATATTGTAATTATAAAAAACCATTCAAGTGATCTAGTTTATGTAATTTATCACATGTACAGGACTCATGCTTTCGTCTCCCCTCCTCTCTAAGAAACACGAGGAGTATTTTTACGACTTGATGCTCCTGGTACAGAATCTCACCCATTGGGAGTGCAAATTGGGAATATGGGTGAGACGCCAACCACAATGGAAAATCTTGGGGGAGGAAAGTGGGGGGCAAAGGTGTGCCTGAATTTCCAATGTGTTCCCGGAATGGGTAAGGCTCTATGTTGAAAGCATGAACTCATGAAATTAACCATTCTATTTCTTCACTCCCCACTGAATCAGGAATTTGTCCACTTCTTTTCTCGATGTTTTCACTGAGCCAACATTTACTACATAAGTGGATGTATGTTCAATAAGTATTTCTAAGTATTCAATATTTTATTTATCTCTGGTCATTGATGTTACTGGAAAAGTTTTCTACCTGCACTGAGGTTTTGACTTACTTAGCAGCAAGTAAAAATATATCTTCTAAGTTATAAAAACAGAAAACGTTAACCCTGTTTTTCTCTCTACAGATGCTGCCTGACCTGCTGAGATTTCCAGCATTTTCTGTTTTTATTTCAGTATCCAGCATCCGCAGTATTTTGCTTTTGTATTGCTCTTTAAGTTATGTTCGAGACAAAATGTTCTTTATTTATAATCATACCCAAAAAATATGTTGTCTTCAGGCAGCATAAACATCTCCCCAATCATGGCATCAGCACCCTTCATGATTTTAAAAATGTAGATCATACTCCGTCCTCCAAACTAATGTGCTAATATTTTCTTTTCCAATGATAAAATAATTAATTCATTAAAACTCATTAATTTATAATCCAGTATCACTGCTGACCTTTTCTGAATTCCTTCTGATGCTTTCATGTCTTTTTAGAAGCCAGGTAACCAAAATTGGTTAAACAATTTCAACTGTGGTCCATCAACGCTTTATCAATGCCCTAGACTGCTGTTTAGTCATCAACCAAAGCAGTACCATGAAACAGCAATTCATATGTTAGAGTGCAGGAATGATTTACAAGAAACAAGTGTTTCCTTCGGTACATAGGGCATGCAGGTGACTCTTTATTGAAATTATAATCACTCTTCACTGAAGTTTTAAAAAAAACTTTAGTTTTAATATTTAGGAAATCTGAGGAACTTATATTTATCCCTGGCAGGCCTCTAGGTGTCCCTTAATTGGATTTCCTACTGTTAACTGGGCAACGAATTAGCAGATCCATCCATGAGATTAAATTAAGCTTCAGAAACTGCAGATCTCCGCAGAACATTCAGCATAATACAGCTTCAAAACTTCCACATTTCCAGGATGCAGCCAGTGTCATAACTTCCCTGCCTAGAGAACAGATAGGTTCATAACAAATACTGACGAGGGGATTAAATGCAGTATCTCCAAATTTGCGGATGACACTAAGTTGGGTGGCAGTGTGAGCTGCGAGGAGGATGCTATTAGGCTGCAGAGTGACTTGGATAGGTTAGGTGAGTGGGCAAATGCATGGCAGATGAAGTATAATGTGGATAAATGTGAGGTTATCCACTTTGGTGGTAAAAACAGAGAGATAGACTATTATCTGAATGGTGACAGATTAGGAAAAGGGAAGGTGCAACGAGACCTGGGTGTTATGGTACATCAGTCATTGAAGGTTGGCATGCAGGCACAGCAGGCGGTTAAGAAAGCAAATGGCATGTTGGCCTTCATAGCAAGGGGATTTGAATACAGGGGCAGGGAGGTGTTGCTACAGTTGTACAGGGCCTTGGTGAGGCCACACCTGGAGTATTGTGTACAGTTTTGGTCTCCTAACTTGAGGAAGGACATTCTTGCTATTGAGGGAGTGCAGCGAAGATTCACCAGACTGATTCCCGGGATGGCGGGACTGACCCATCAAGAAAGACTGGATCAACTGGGCTTGTATTCACTGGAGTTCAGAAGAATGAGAGGGGACCTCATAGAAACGTTTAAAATTCTGACAGGTTTAGACAGGTTAGATGCAGGAAGAATGTTCCCAATGTTGGGGAAGTCCAGAACCAGGGGTCACAGTCTGAGGATAAGGGGTAAGCCATTTAGGACCGAGATGAGGAGGAACTTCTTCACCCAGAAAGTGGTGAACCTGTGGAATTCTCTACCACAGAAAGTAATTGAGGCCAATTCACTAAATATATTCAAAAGGGAGTTAGATGAAGTCCTTACTACTCGGGGGATCAAGAGTTATGGCGAGAAAGCAGGAAGGGGGTACTGAAGTTTCATGTTCAGCCATGAACTCATTGAATGGCGGTGCAGGCTAGAAGGGCTGAATGGCCTGCTCCTGCACCTATTTTCTATGTTTCTATGAATATTTTCTTCTTTTCTCTCCTTTTAAATTCTTTGAATAAAATAATCTCGGATAAAAATTTCCCAAGACCAGTCCTTCAGGGCTGTCTATTTGGCTTCTCATCAGTGTATTCAATCTTATGGACATTCTTTTAGCCTTTTCAATTACATTTTGATGCTTTTTTGACATTTCTTAAATTATCAGATAGCTGCTCTTCAAATCATACAATAATTTTTACATTTTCAACTAATAAATAAGTGTTCATTTAAATGTAATATTAAATGCTATTTGCTTGCAATTCATTTAAAAAATGATTTTAACATTTTCCTGAATTACATTGTGACTGATCATTCTATTTTGTGTGACTTTTTATTTTTACTCCATTAAATATTAATTATGATTAAAATATTTTACTGAGTATGATTGGGTAAATAGTAATTTAGATTTTTTATTTATTCTAGATTGGGCCGTAAATAGCGGCCTCTCTGGGTGCGTATGATATGCGCACGCGTCCAAAGAGACCCCGCAAGTTCCGGGTTCAGGCGTGCACTGCGCATGCGCCTAAACCCAGCACTTGCAATCTGCCAAAATTTCTTTTGACGGAACGTATGAATGCGAAAGTAAAGGGCCTCCACGGGCAGAGGGTTGGGCCAACTCCTGCCCAGCGAATGTCCTTAAAACTCTTACACCTGGTAAAAGCCTGCATAAGGCCTGCTTTTACAAGCGTAACAGTTTTAAAAGTTCCAAAAAGTACATTTTATGTCTAATTTTTAATATTAAAAACCCTATCCATAAAGTTGATTATTTTTAACACTATTAAAACATTTTTTTAAATTTCAAAAAAATACTTTTTTTCTAAAACATTTAATTTAGTTCAATGAAAAAATACTTCATTTTGATTGGTGGTCCGGCCCACGTGATCCCAGGAGCCGAAGTGTTCATTCCTCCGAGATCACCAGGTACTTGCGTAATTTTTTTTTGTGGTCAGAAGTATCCGCCCACGGGAAGCCTCCACCCGCAATTTCTGGGCCAACATTTTTCATTATTTCAATCATTTTAAAACGTTGGTGATTAAGGCTGGTTTGAAATTGGGAGGGAACAGGGAGCTTAACAGATGACTGGCAGCATGGTAGTAGCGGCTGCAACATAATACGGTAGATGACAGTAGTGCTGACATCAAGTACAAGTAAGTAACTGCATCCTCCAATTCACTATGGGGAAATACCACCAACGATGTCTCTGCAAGATCCTGCAGATCTCCTGGGAGGACAGAAGCACCAACGTTAGTGTCCTCGACCAGGCCAACATCCCCAGCATTGAAGCACTGACCACACTCGATCAGCTCCGCTGGGCAGGCCACATTGTTGACATGCTTGACACGAGACTCCCAAAGCAAGCGCTCTACTCGGAACTCCTTCACGGCAAACGAGTCAAAGGTGGGCAGAGGAAGCGTTTCAAGGTCACCCTCATAGCCTCCTTGATAAAGTGCAACATCCCCACCGACACCTGGGAGTCCCTGGCCAAAGACCGTTCTAAGTGGAGGATGTGCTTCCGGGAGGGCGCTGATAACCTTGAGTCTCGTTGCCGAGAGCATGCAGAAACCAAGCACAGGCAGCAGAAAGAGCGTGTGGCAAACCAGTCCCACCCACCCTTTCCCTCAGCGACTGTCTGTCCCACCTGTGACAGAGACTGTGGTTCTCGTATTGGACTGTTCAGTCACCTAAGAACTCATTTTTAGAGTTGTAGCAAGTATATTCTGAGGGTCTGCCTGTGATGACGATCATGGGAGGTTGACTAGTACTATATGTTTTGAAAAAGTGCACACTTCCTGTAAATGTCACACTTGATCACAGATCTAGCAAAATGACCTTTAATCCTACCAGTTGATTTCCTATTTGTCAACAGTTTGACATTAGATCATTTATCAGCCCCTGCCAGTTAGACAGCAGCTACCAGTGGCATGGTGAATGGCAACATATAAAGCATGCATTCATTGCCATGATCCTCCAAAACATAGCACTGCCAGCCACCATAACCCATCAAATGATGATTTCACCAGTTGGAGGTGCGGAGCTTCTTTAGCATTTGTTTGTTTCTCTGCAACTCAATTATAACTGTATGAGTCCTAGAGACTGAATATTTTTTCACATCGTGCAACAGGATCAAGTACTTCTATATCAAATATAACATTTTAAAATTTCCTGTTACCCTGCCCCAACAATGGGCCTTAATCGCAACAACTCTACTGCACCAACTTCCATTTATTATGCCAGCTTCCCCTTCTGGCTTGAGTAAAACTGCCAATTTCTTCCTAATTTTGGATTGAGACTGTCCAAATAAATTTCACTTGGGCTCTTAAACCTGGCAGAGAAAAAGATTAAAACTGAGGTAAAAGTATAAATATTCTAATCTACCGCATCACCTACTCCCGAAACCTCGTGCGTTATGCACTTTTGAATTTGTATAAAAGATTTTCTAGGCATAAGGAGACAGTTCTTTGCCATGAAGAACAAGAAACCTTTTGCCTATTGCTTCTTCCTTTCAAGAGCTTCATCATCAAGTGTAGGCTCTGCAGCTGGATAGCAAATCTAGCCATCCAGATGAGCAATGATTAGAAACCAATTTAACACTCAGCTTCAGCAAGGTCAAAGACTTACTTGATGATTTCTTATTTGATTTGAGTGCCTGTGCTTAATTTTAGATTTTCATCAGTGCAACTCAGGCTCTGGAGGCTCACTCCTGGTACGTAGAGGGCACTGTTAAGCAAAGCCAACTTACACTTGAAGATAATATTCAAGAATTTGCGCTACTCATTTTATGTCTTTTTGAAGAGGTGAAATAGTACTTGCAATCTAAATGCTATGTCGGGTGGGAAAATAACAAAGGTGCAAGCTCTGATCATCATTAGTTGGAAAGGCTTTGTGACAGGAATTACAAGACTTGAAGCCTGATGGTAAGGGTCAAAGACACCATCTTTATCTGACAGAACACCCTTCTAAAAAATGAAAGTGCTCAGAAAAAGATTCAATGATATAACAGGAACTCAAACAGGGAGGAGAAAAGCACATGATAACCACATGGCTACTACATACAGAAGTGTTGAAGCGACTATGGCCTTATGATATCTGCTGTTGGACCATTGTGCCAACAGATAGTGGACAAACAATGGAGAAACATCCTTTTTTTTGTTATTATTAGTAACAATATACAACACTTTATATTTTTTCTCATATGTTTAAATGCCATTTGCCATCCAACTTCCTAGTAAACTGTCTGTAGACCACATTAAGCAGTCATCACCAAATATCACTAATAGCCCTATAAATAAAAGTCAACTTTAAATTATGAAGCAACATTTTTTCACTGCAATGACTAAATACTTGCTTTCCAGTAAAGAAATCATCTATCCAAACAAAACTTTTATGTTTTCAATGAATTAAGATGCTGCTTTGAAAAAAGGAAAACAAATGCAGAGTAGGTATACTTAGGTAATAAATATTAAATGTGTACTCTCTTTAGTAAAGTGACATAGATTAATGCATCAAGAGTGCCAGCATTTCTTCTCCCGATTTAGGCAAACACTTAAACACTACAGCTGGCCCAGTTTAGACTGGAACAAGTTGTCATGCCGATTCAATAAAGTCCTCATTTGTGGTTGCTACACATTTGGCATTTTATATTAGCAGGATATTGCTTAAATTCATGAGCATCTTGTGCTCATGTTGGCTATGGACCTTGAGAAAAACAAACATTGTAACCCAATGCCAAGTTACCTGATCTCAGCTTGGACATTGGGATACCAATAGGTGTCAATGGCCATGGACTAATGACCTTAAAAAAAATTAACTTTGAAACTTGGAAAAGATACCAGAGAGAATTTGTTGTCTATGGAACTGTAATCCAGCATGAGCAATCCACCTTATGGATAAAAAAGGGGGTTAAAAGAGCAATAAATAAATCCTACAAGTATGATGTAGCCCCAATTCCTTAATGCCATAATACTCATTACATAATTTATCCTCTATCCAACTTAACATTGCTAAATGTACAAAACCTATTACATTTATTTATTCAATGCTAGTAATCCACGCTGACACTCCAATGCAGTATTGAGGGAACGATGCATTGTCTTGCGGATAAGATAACCGAGGCCCTGTCCTCCCTCTCAGGATCCCAAGGCACTAGTCAAAGAAGAGCAGTGGAGTTCTCGATGTCCTGGCCAACATTTATCCCTCAATGAACATTAATAAAAACAGATTAGAAAGTCATGTATCTGATTGCTATTTCTGGTACCTTGCTATGTACAAATTGGCTGCTACATTTCCATACACTACAATAGTTACTACACTTCAAAAGTATTTCATTGGTTGTAAAGCACTTCAGAAATTCCTGAGGTTATGAAAAGTGCAATATAAATGCAAGTATTTTCCTTTTAGTATGCTACTAGCTTTCACATTATCCCAAGTGCTTCTCAAAATTACCAAAATAATTGCACTACAGGTATAATATTTAATTCTAGTAATGGCTAGCGGATTCTATATAGCATAACAGATCACAATCACTAAGGAGGTGGTACTCAGTGAGATAATGGGACTAAGGGCAGATAAATCCCCTGGACCTGATGGCTTATATCCTAGGGTATTAAGAGAAATAGCGGCAGGGATTGTGGATGCATTGGTTGTAATTTACCAAAATTCCCTGGATTCCCAGCAGATTGGAAAATTGTAAATGTGACGCCCCTATTTCAAAAAGGAGGCAGACAAAAAGTAGGAAACTATAGACCAGTTAGTCTAACATCTGTGGTTGGGAAGATGTTGGAGTCCATTATTAAAGAAACAGTAGCAGGACATTTGGAAAAGCAAAATTCGGTCAGGCAGAGTCATCATGGATTTATGAAGGGGAACAGTGTTTGACAAATTTGCTGGAATTCTTTGAGGATGTAACGGACAGGGTGGATAAAAGGAAACCAGTGGATGTGGTGTATTTGGATTTCCAGAAGGCATTTGACAAGGTGCCACATAAAAGGCTACTGCACAAGATAAAAGTTCAAGGGGTTGGGGGTAATATATTAAGTATGGATAGAGGATTGGCTAACTGACAGAAAACAGAGAGTCGGGATAAATGGTTCATTCTCGGGTTGGCAATCAGTAACTAGTGGGGTGCCGCAGGGGTCAGTGCTGGGACCCCAACAATTTACAATCTATATTAACGACTTGGAAGAAGGGACCGAGTGTAATGTAGCCAAGTTTGCTGACGATACAAAGATGGGAGGAAAAGCAATGTGTGAGAAGGACACAAAAAATCTGCAAAAGGACATAGACAGGCTAAGTGAGTGGGCAAAAATTTTGCAGATGAGTATAATGTTGGAAAGTGTGAGGTCATGCACTTTGGCAGAAAAAAATCAAAGAGCAAGTTATTATTTAAATGGAGAAAGATTGCAAAGTGCTGCAATACAGCGGGACCTGGGGGTACTTGTGCATGAAACACAAAAGGATAGTATGCAGGTACAGCAAGTGATCAGGAAGGCCAATGGAATCTTGGCCTTTATTGCAAAGGGGATGGAGTATAAAAGCAGGGAAGTCTTGCTACAGTTATACAGGGTGTTGTTGAGACCACACCTAGAATACTGCGTGCAGTTTTGGTTTCCATATTTACGAAAGGATATACTTGCTTTGGAGACAGTTCAGAGAAGGTTCACTAGGTTGATTCCGGAGATGAGGGGGTTGACTTATGAGGAAAGGTTGAGTAGGTTGGGCCTCTACTCATTGGAATTCAGAAGAATGCGAGGTGATCTTATCGAAACGTATAAGATTATGAGAAGGCTTGACAAGGTGGATGCAGAGAGGATGTTTCCATTGATAGTGGAGACTAGAACTAGAGGACATAATCTTAGAATAAGGGGCCGCCCATTTAAAACTGAGATGAGAAGAAATTTCTTCTCAGAGGACTGTAAATCTGTGGAATTCGCTGCCTCAGAGAGCTGTGGAAGCTGGAACATTGAATAAATTTAAGACAGAATTAGACAGTTTCTTAAAAGATGAGAATAAGGGGAACAGGCAGAGAAGTGGACCCAAGTCCATGATCGGATCAGCTATAATCATATTAAATGGTGGAGCAGGCTTGAGAGGACGTATGGCCTACTCCTGCTCCTATTTCTTATGTTCATATTATAAAAGGCATGAAGTATTAAGCTTTTATAAAAAATACATTTCGTATATGTATTCTCTTTTCAGTCCTCCCACAATATGTATTCACCTCAGCCAAGTGACCATTCCTCTGTGCGAGACTTGACCGTAAATGGTCATTTAACTCTGGGAGATATCAGAGATAACTCAGCACAAAGCGAGAATGGAACCTGCAATACAATGGCGTATTTACCCACAAAACCACTAGAGCACTTAATTAATAGCTTGATAGAGACATTAAGCAGGCAGACTGCCACTTGACTGTTGTGCGGTCTTTATGAAACCACCTATGTTCCTAAATGTTCCTAACTGCTAAAAGACATTTGAAAGCAGTCCAAGTTGGCTTCCCTCAATTTTTACTTACTTGTGAAAAGTGCCTTCTTTTACTTAGTACCTCCCCTGATAATGGGGCTAAAATTCTGGCTGGAGGCTTCCTTTGGACGAACGCCTCTGACCCAAAATTTTCGATTCGGTCGGAGGCCTTCTTTTGATGTGCAGCATATGGGAAAAGGACTTCCTCGCACGCACGAAAGAGCTGGAGTCACGTGGGCCTGGACCACCAATCACTCTGCAGTATTCTCATTGATAATGGGAACTCTGTTTCTCCGAGTTCCCATTATCAATGAGAATAAACTCTAAGATAAGGAGCACAACATAATAAATAAATAAAACACCTCACATATGTCAAATTAATTGAAATTAAAGTTAATTAAATGTGTTCGATAAAAAAATATTTTTTGAAATTTGTTTTAATGTGTTTTAATATGGTTTAAAATAAACTTATCTTAATGGACAGGGTTTTTAATCATAAAAATGTGATTTAAATTTAATTTTTATATATTTTAAAACTCTTACGCTGGTAAAAGTACGCTTTGCGCCTGCTTTCACCAGGTGTAAGAGTTTGAAGGACATTCGCTGGGCAAGAGATGGGCAAATAGCCCAATCTCACCCGCGCGAATGTTCTTCTCCTGGGGATACGGAGGATCTGTCTAGACAAATCTTGGCAGATCCGAAAAGCCGTTTTTCAGCGCATGCACATTGCGCCCTGTAAACCGACTTTTGCGAGGCCGGAATTTTAGCCACATTATGCCTTGAATTAATTCTGAGGAACTGCAAGACTGCCTAATGTATCAACTAGTATAGGGAATGACAGTGTGGCATGTTGTGCTGTGCTATTAACTTTCCTCTATCTTAACAAATACTAAGCTAAATATTAAGAATTCAATTTGAGATACTCTACCTGCTGAATAAAGTATTAGAGGCTATTTAAAAAAAATTAAAACTAACTTGACGAATCTTGTAATTGATTTCAGAAGGATAAGATTGATCCAGAGATCTAGAATCTTAACTGGGATGTCAACAACATTAAACAATTGCTATCTAAAACTTGTGAAACAATCTTTTTAAATTGTTAAAAAGCAATATTGTAACAAATCTATAAAATTATTGAAGGTTAACACAAGGTTATGCTTTTAAACTGAACAGGCATGAATCAAAAGTTACCATTTTGAAGTCCAAGACACTATTAAACTAAAAGAGGTAATGGCAAAAAAAATTTGCCTAATATGTTCTTATATCAAACCATGAATGAATACAGTTAGTATTAACATTTTTTATTGTAAATAAAGATATTAGTACTTCAAACTCAAGTCTTACTCAGGGAGATAAAAATAATTTAATGAAGCCATATAAGCTTTACATTATAAAAAGATGCAAGTTCCTCTGTGGGATTGAGAAAATAATCTGCAAGTGACAGGTTGTATTTTCTCTCAGAAGGCAATGGATTTACTACTTTTGTCTAAAATTCAAATGGCTGACAATTCTTTCAGCTACTACTGGGAGAAGCTAAGGCAGCAACAGATGGTGAGTCCTAAGTAACACATTTCTTTTTACAGAATTTAAATTTATATCCTGGACATGTGGAGTCTTGACCCACTAAACATAGGACTGCAGGTTGTAGTAATGACTATAGAGATCAGATATCAAGAGAATTGTGCTTATTGGTGGCTGCAAAAAGACACTGTTGCTATTTTAATAAGTTCCATAAGTAAGGGAGAATACCTGAGGACTAGAGGACATCTACTATATGCAGATAATCAAAAAACGATGTCACAAATCAATAATTTTAGACTGGTTGGTCCTGGAAATCCACAATATTGCTCTGCAAACAAGTATCCTCCAGTGATTCTCACTCCTGACTCGAATGAAGTATCATAATGCTGATAGGTGCCTTCTTAGGCGGCCATCAAATGGGTTGACATTAGTTCAGCACAAGGTGACCTGTTAGCCCCTGCAATTTATTTGGCCCAATCAGTCCCAGTTGTAAGGGGACCAATTTCAGTGATTATGGAGGCAAATTCTTGTGGAGGTCCAGGCCAGGAGCTCGAGGTGAACACCACATTACTGCTTAGAGTGCCTGGACGCCAGATTAATCCAGCATCCAGCGTGTTCAGTGGTAATGAGACCGAGTCTTTCACATTCTCAGGAAGCCCTAAAGTACTTCACAGCCAATGATTAATATTTGAAGTATACTGTCGCGATGTAGATAGACACAGCAGCCAATAAGCATATGGAAAGGTCCCACAAAAAATAATTGCATTTATATCATATCACACCTTTCATGACATCAGTATGTCCTAAAGTGCTTTAAAACCAATGAAGTACTTTTGAAGTGTGTCACTGTTGTAAGGTAGGAAATGCGGCAGTCAATATGTGCACAGCAAGTTTTCACAAACAACAATAATATAATGACCAGATAATCTATTTTGGTGATGTTGGTTGAGGGATAACTATTGGCCAGGACACTGGGGGGAACTCCCCTGCTCTTCTTCGAATTGTGCCATGGGATTTTTTATATTCACCCGGGAAGGGAGACAGGGCCTCAGTTTATTGTCTTATCCAAAATTCGGCACCTCTGACACAGCAGCACTATTTCAATACTGCAATGAAGCGTCAGCTTCAATTATATGCTTAAGTCCTAGAGAGAGGCTTGAACTCCAGAACGTCGAGAAGGCATTTGACAAGGTGCCACATAAAAGGTTACTGCACAAGATAAAAGTTCAAGGGGTTGGGGGTAATATATTAGTATGGATAGAGGATTGGCTAACTAACAGAGAACAGAGAGTCGGGATAAATGGTTCATTCTCTGGTTGGCAACCAGTAATTAGTGGGGTGCCGCAGGGATCAGTGCTGGAACCCCAACTATTTACAATCTATATTAACAACTTGGAAGAAGGGACTGAGTGTAACGTAGCCAAGTTTGCTGACGATACAAAGATGGGAGGAAAAGCAATGTGTGAGGAGCACCCAAAAAATCTGCAAAATGACAGGCAGGCTAAGTGAGTGGGCAAAAATTTGGCAGATGGAGTATAATGTTGGAAAGTGTGAGGTCATGCACTTTGGCAGAAAAAAATCAAAAAGCACGTGGAGAAATGGAGAAGGATTATAAAGTGCCGCAGTACAGCGGGACCTGGGGGTACTTGTGCATGAAACACAAAAGGATAGTATGCAGGTACAGTAAGTAATCAGGAAGACCAATGGTATCTTGGCCTTTATTGCAAAAGGGATGGAGCATAAAAGGGAAGACTTGCTACATCTATACAAGGTATTGGTGAGGTCACACCTGGAATACTGTGTGCAGTTTTTGTTATGTTCAGAATAATTCCACAGGACTGTATCGCAAGCTCAAACTGTTGTGACCTTGGTCTCTTTATTCAGACTCCAGAGTGAGTAAGCAGCATGGTGAATCACCTTTTATACCTGCTTGCCCCAGGGTGCACAGGTGACCCTTAGGTCTCCCACAGGTGTGCCCTCTAGTGGCAAGTGTTACATTTTGATAAGGTTTACATATATACATAACATCACTCACTCACCACCCCCCCGCCCCCCCCCCCCCCAAGGTGTTATTGTGCAAGTTATTTGCAAGTTGAGGCGATCTGGCGCCCCGCAGCCCCGGGTTGATCGCCTGGGTTGAAGTCCTGACATGGTGGGTTCATCCTCGTGGTTGACGGCGAAGTTGATCATGTTAGTGGGTCGCTGGGGACCAGGTCCTTTCACAGTGGTTCCTGGTTATTTGTAGTTTGCAGTTTGGTCTTGTCCAAATGCTTTACTCGTTAGCCCGGTACATGGTTTCACAATCAAACGCTGTTTTCATCACATACACTCCATTCCCCCCCTTGGCTAATGCGGTGCTAGCGGCCCAGCTGGGGCCTGAACATGGTCTACATCACTTATTCTGATGTCGCGTGGAGGGGCCATGCAATTATGATGCATTCTCTGCTGATGGCATATGGAAAGCTCGGTTCTAAGTGATTCTCTCTGGTGACTGCGTAGCACTCAGGATCGGCAGGTCTGTAGGGAGTCTACCGTGCCATGCGTGGTGCTAGGATTAGTGATTTGGGCTGCCTGCTCCGGGCTATTGTCACTAACCCTGAGGTCTGGCAAGCCCAAGATAGCCGCAATGGCCTTGAGACTTTCAGTAGTGGCGGGAGGCCTAGTGGTCCCCGTGGACCTTGGGCCATAGTATGGAAGCCCCAAACCACTGACTGTGTGTAGCCGCCCTGCCTTGCTTTGCAATGTTGGGATTGGTCTATCGTCTCTGTGACAGATAGGTTGCCACTTCCCATCTAGCAGTTCACCTTTGGCAGGCGGTAACGTGGGATCCTGGCTGGTCCAGGTCCTAAGCTGGGGGGCCGTTACGGTTGACCCCTTGCTTTCTAGCACTTCCACGACCGCGAGTGGGTCTGCAGGCTGCGCCGTTTCCACCCCGGTGGTAGGCAACGGTAGCCAACTGAGGGCATTAGTGCCGTTCTCAGTGTCTGGCCTGTGGCGGATCATGATACAGTGCACAGTGTTAGGCATTCTCGAAACAATGCATCGATAATGGTGCCTCTGCTCTCCCAGGCTCGTGGGATGAGCAGCTTGTCTGATTCGAGCACATATTGGGACACTCTTTGGTACATCTCCTTAGTCCCGTGAACACAGGCTGTTGCTTTGTTTAACTTATTTGATACATGTTCAATCGTTTGGGGCTCGCCCGCTACTTTTGCTTGCTGCACAACACACCCGATCCCGTGCGGTAACATCTCACTTGTTACAAGTACTTTGTCAGATACATATACGACCGGTTGGTGTTCGCCCGCTACTTTGGCTTGTTGCAAGGTGCCCCCAACTCCATATAATGGTACATCGTTGGCCGCGAAGGACCGCTCACAAGGGTTACATAGTGCACACAATTTATTGGAGCGTAATGGGTTCCAGGCCTTCACAGCGGCTGCCCTTTTACCTTTGCCCCAAACCCAGTCGTCTTCCTTGCTGGGCGACACATTCCTCCGTTCGGTTGCGGCGACCTCTTGTGGCCTGGACGCTCTCTCGTCCCGAGGTCTGGACGCTCTCTCGCTCCGTGGTCTGGCCGCGCTCTTGTCCCATGGCCTGGAAGCGCTCTCGTCTGTGTCCGTGATGCCGACTGCCATAATCTTCCTCCCCAGGTATTTTGCCTCTGGCGTGGGAAGACTCATTCGGATCGTTTTGGCCGGAGTCCCAGTCCGCATGGTCGACTTGGGAGCCTGTTCCATCGTCGCAAAGAGGTCGTCGGCTTCGGGTGGTGGGAACCGCGCCTGTACCGCTGCTCGGTTGAACTTTACCTCCTCGTGGTCGTGATGAGCGGCCTGTGCCTTGGGGATCTTGTGAATGAGTCTGCACTTCGATGCCTGGCTCAACTGAAGGTGGGGGTTTGCTCAGGCTTTGAGAAGGGGAGACCTCGTTTGCCGGAGAAGATATGCAGAGGTCTTCCCAGTTCCATCGAATCTTCCCCATCCACCGCCTGCCAAGCAGCGTTGGCCCATCACCTGAAACAATCCACAGTGGTAAATCGTGTACTGCTCCCTCATGGGATACTCATGTCCTCACTACCAATAACTGGTATCAGTTCCTTGGTGTAGGTGAGCAGCTTTGCCTGAATCGGGATCAGCTTGGGTCGCTGTGCTTCGTCGTTCCACAGCCTCTCGAAAGCCTTCTGGCTCATGACTAATTGACTCGCCCCGTATCTAGTTCCATGGATTCTGGAGTGCCGTTAAGTTTAACTTTTAACATTATCGGAGGGCTTTTGGTGGTGAAGGTGTGTATCCCATATACTTCCTCTTCATCCTCAGGTTCAGTTACCTCTCAAGCTCATTCATCGTGATCCTCGCTGGATCAGACGTCCACTTCTGACTTTGTCACGTGGTGCGTCAGAGATCGTTTGCACATTCCCTGGAGGTGCCCCATTGTTCCACAGCCCTTGCATACATTGGGCTTGAATCTGCATTGATGAGCTCTATGGCTGCCCCCGCAGCGCCAACATGGTGCTAATGGATACGCATTCACGCCCCACGGCGGACTCTGAGTCACTCTAGGCCTAGGTCTGGCCTCTGCCTTGTGCCACTCTGCCTGCTGAAAACATTATTTTCTGCACGGTGTTTGCTGGTGATCTTCGATTCTGTGAAGATATCTATTTCGTGTTATCGCTCGTGGATATGAAGGCTTGGGCTATCATGATGGCCTTGCTCAGATCTAGAGATTCGGCAGACAGCAGTTTGCAAAGGATGACCTCGTGGCCAATTCCAAGCGTGAGAAAGTTCCACAATATTTCCCCCAAGGATCCTGCAAAGTCGCACTGCCCCGCAAGGCATCTTAGGTTGGCGACAAAGCTCGCCACGTTCTGGCCCTCGGAGCGACGATGCATGGCCATCAGGATGCTCTCCTTTGACGAGGTGTTCCTTAGCCAGCATACACAGCTCTGCGTAAGATTTGTCTGTTAATTTAACCGGTGCAAGCAAGATTTTTAGGAGGCCATATACCGATGACCCACATACGGTGAAGAGAATCGCCCTGTGCTTAATCTCTGTTTCAGCCATGTCCAATTCGTTGGCCACAAAGTACTGGCGCTCAACAAAGGCTTTCTAATCATCACCCTCAACAAATCTCTCAAGAATACCAACGGCAGGCAATTACTGTGTGAAAGTTCGTGATCTGTTACTCGTCGCCAATTTGTTATGTTCAGAATAAATCCACAGGACTGTATCACAAGCTCAAACTTTGAGACCTTGGTCTCTTTATTCAGACTGCAGAGTGAGGAAAGCAGCATGGTGAATCATCTTTTATACCTGCTTGCCGCAGGGTGCACGGGTGACTCTTAGGTCTCTCACAGGTGTGCCCCCTGGTGGCAAGTCTTATATATGTATGTAAACGTTACCAAAATGTAACGGTTTTGGTTTCCATATTTACGAAAGGATATACTTGCTTTGGAGGCAGTTAAGAAAAGGTTCACTAGATTGATTCCGGGGATTAGGGGGTTGACTTATGAGGAAAGGTTGAGTAGGTTGCGCCTCTACTCACTAGAATTCAGAAGAATGAGAGGCAATCTTATCGAAATGTATAAGATTATGAGGGGGCTTGACAAGGTGGATGCAGAGAGGATGTTTCCACTGATGCGGGAGACTAGAACTAGAGGGCATGATCTTAGAATAAGGGGCCTCCCATTTAAAACTGAGATGAGAAGGAATTTCTTCTCTCACGAGGGTTGTAAATCTGTGGAATTTGCTGCCTCAGAGTGCTGTGGAAGCTGGGACATTGAATAAATTTAAGACAGAAATAGACAGTTTCATAAACGATAAGATATAAATGGGGTTATGGGGAGCGGGCGGGGAAGTGGAGCTGAGTCAATGATCAGATCATTCATGATCTTATTGAATGATGGAGCAGGCTCGAGGGCTGTATGGCCTACTCCTGTTCCTATTTCTTATGTAACTCACAACCTGCTGACTCAGTGCTACCAACTGAGCCAAACTGACTTGTCAACTAGATTGCAAAACCACAAAATTAATATCAAGAGATTAAAGGCTAAATATTTTTCCCCTACACCAAAGCTATAGATATTTTGAATTTCAACTCTCATCAAAAGCAAGATATGTTATATTGATTAACTCTTTAGGAAGGAACTGAGTAAATATCTGGTTAATATGGAATTGAAAGACAAAGTAAGAAGTATAGACAGAGACAATCAAACACATAACATAACATGTATTTTCCTGTGCCACTACCAGCTGTGGAACGAAACTGAAAAATGTAGTTTTGGACTGATATCCTGGATCTTTGCTTGATTATCTTTGAATGTCAAGGAGAAATGCTAAAGAGTTTTATCTTTGTGGAAGATTTACTTATGGTTCTGCACTTGCCTTAGCAAATTAAATAAATTAGGAAGAGGTCAGATCTCTCACGATTGTTGGAAAGATGGAAGAAACAGGCTCAATGAGCCATGCAGCCTTTCCTCTTTCCACACCTTATGTTCTGAGGAACATAGAAAGGAAACATACAAAATCTCAAGACCATATAAGACCATTGCTGGGAATTCCCTTAGAGTTATTCCCATTGCGCTGCCGTAACTTTGCTGGAAGTGCGGCCCGAAATCCTGTTTATTCGTGTAAACTAAGCTTTTGCGACACTTCTGGCAAAATTGCGATGGTGGAGCAGGAGGAGGTCTGAGGCAATTTCTGGCTCATAAACCAACCATCCTCTTAATTAAGTAATGCTTCAAATCCTGCCTGAAACTATCCCTTTTTAGCTTTACTTATACTGTGTTATTCTGCTGTCTTGTACCAAATCAAAAGTCTCTGACTCTTGATCATCTCCATTCCTGAATCACATTGATTTGAATGCCACCATTATATCTCCTAATCAATAAGAATGCTAGTTCTGTAAGGGTATCCTCATGTTTTATTCTCTAGTCCCAAAATCATTCTTCCGTGTATTTTCCAGCTCAGCTACATCCTTCCTGTAGTAAGGTTTCCAGAACTGCATATTCTATCTGATCAATGGTCTATACAGTGGCAGGATAACCTCCTCCAATCTAGTGTGCTCCTATTTTTGTACAAACATTCTACTTGCTTCCTTGACAGCAGCCGGACATTGCCTTGATGTCGAGAGATTTATCAATGATGTCTCCCGGTCTCGTTCAGCCTTTTCTAATTAATTCTATATTCCCTCCACTTATTTCAGTTAAGTGTTTGACTTTACATTAGCTACATCTGACAATTGTTGATCCATTTTCCCAAACACTCAAGTTGGCCAGTACCTTGTCCCCAACTTCAACAATTTTAAATATTTTGCTATCGACTGCAGCATACGAGGTGAAGCTACTGATATCTTCTTCCAGATAATTTATCAAAATGTTGATGAGTATTAATTACCTGCTAGATTTCACTTATCAACCCCCACCCATCAGAAATATTTGCATTTACAAAGATCCACTGGGGTCTAAATTTATAACTGTTAGGTGTGGAGAAAAAGTCAGACTGAACACTGTGAGCTCAAAGTAAAGTGTGACCTTAGTCTTTTATTACAGGTCTCCAGAGTGCCTCTCCAACCTGTGAAGCCTCCTTAAATACCTGTACTCCCAAGGGATTATGGGATCCCTTGGGACTCCAGGGAATGAGCCCTCTGGTGGCTGTACAGAGCAAATATAAGTTTACATATATAACAGTAATCTTCGTCACCCAGCATACAGCTCTGGCCTTGTGGCTGATGCTCGAACAGGTATGAGACAGTGCTCTCACGCAAGATGAAAGAATCATGGATGCTCCCTGGAAATTGTGCATTTACTGCCATGATGCGCTGAGTATGGTCGCAGACGATCTGTACATTCCGGGAGTGGAATCCCTTTCAATTTTGGTAAGCCTCTGGATCCTCCAACGGTGCTTGCAGGGCGATGTATGTACAATCAATGGCACCCTGAACCTTGGGGAAGCCAGCAATCCTACTGAGAGCATCGGCGCAGTTTTCTGTGCCTGACCTGTGGTGGATGGCGTAGTTGTATGCGGACAACTTGAGCGCCCATCTCTGGATGCGGGCTGATGCGTTGGTATTTATCCCCTTACTCTCGGAGAACAGGGATATAAATGGCTTATGGTCAGTTTCCAATTCGAATTTTAACCCAAACAGGTATTGATGCATTTTCTTTACCCCATAAACATACGCTAATGCTTCTTTCTCAATCATACTGTAGGCTCTCTTAGCCTTAGACAGACTCCTGGATGCATAAGCAACCGGTTGCAGTTTCCTGAAATCATTAGCTTGTTGCAATATACACCCGATGCCATATGACAATGTATCACATGCTAGTACCAAACGCTTACATGGATTATACAACACAAGCAATTTGTTTGAGCATAACAATTTTCTCGCTTTTACAAAGGCATTTTCTTGGCTTTTGCCCCAAACCCATTCGTCCCCTTTTCGTAGTAAGACATGCAGTGGTTCTAACTGTGTGCTGAGACCCGGTAAGAAGTTACCAAAGTAGTTCAGGAGTCCCAGAAACGACCGCAGCTCCGTCATGTTCTGTGGCCTCGGTGTGTTCTTGATTGCCTCCATCTTCGCATTGGTGGGCCTGCTGCCGTCCGCCACAATCCTCCTTCCCAAGAACTCCACTTTAGGCGCCAGGAAAACGCACTTCGAGCCGGAAGCTCATTTCAGGGTCAAATATGACACCTCGGTTGCGAACAGTCTAGTTCAGTCTTATACAGATGCTAGGGAGAGGGATGGAGTCAGTGGCTAGGGAACGCAGTTTTTGGCAAGGATCAAAGACAATGGCTTCGGTCTTCCCAATATTTAATTGGAGAAAATTTCTGCTCATCCAATACTGGATGTCAGACAAGCAGTCTGACAATTTAGTGACCGTGAAGGTCTATACAAATCTTGTCCCCTATGGAAGGGAGCATAATGGACATTGTGGACAGGAGTGACATCCTGAGCGTGCCTTCTGGAGAGGCTAGAGGAGATGCCGCAGGGTTTTTAGCCATCTTACCTTCTTTCCCTCCTCACTGAAATCTCACCATGCATGACAAAGAGCTGCTGCTTTCAGCAGTCACTCAGCTGGCTCTGCTTTCCCTTGCCACTAAGTGATAACCCATGTTCCTCTCTTCCCTTTAATGAATCATGAAACAGTGTAGGACACAGCAAATCGGAAGAACCACCAGATCACAAAATAAGATTATCTCAGAGATTTGGCACTCCTCATAGTTTAGAAGCTAGAGTAGAGGTCTGCACTGAGACATTCGCCGAGCATAAGTGTGAAGGAGCAAGGGAAGATGGATAGCATGGCCCAGGAAGCATGTTGCTGGACAGCAAACTTACATCGTAGACCTGCTGCAGAAAGTGGAGATGAAGACCTTGTGCACCAAGCCTACAGCGAGCTGTTGGCTATATAGCACAGGCTTTTAAGTGCACTGGGCAGCCTGCCAGTGAGCTTCCGCACAAGGATGGAGAACATGGAGCCCAACTTCAACTTGTATGGGGTCTCCGTGTATGGTATCCAGACCATGTAGTCAACCATGGAGCATGGGGCCAGCTCTGTGACCACTGCATTTGGACCCACAACAATGGAGCCTCTGGTGGAAGCTCTAACAGCTGTGATGCAAATTCAGACAGCTGCCATCTTGGCTCTGGGCAAAGCATGAAGGACAGCATTGATAGAGACTTTGAAAGCATCTCATCATTCCTGCACTCTTGCACTCTGTTCTCGCACAGAGCAGCAAGAGTGCTGAGATGCAGCCCAGAGTGGCATTGGCTCCATGGGAGAGGCAGATGCTGTCTTCTCTCAGGATGACAGCATGGCTGATCCCACACCATACTCTCAACAAGTGTTCTTGTTGGTGCCCGACAGCCTTACTGCTGCCAAATCTGCAGCTGAGCGTTCTACGACCAGAATTCCTAGATATCTAGTGGGAGGCCAGAGAATTGGGAAACTTTTAAAAGCCAGCAAAGAACGACCAAAAAAATGATAGAGAGGGAAGATAGGTTATGAAAATAAACTAGCACCAAATATAAAACCAGATAGTAAGAGTTTCTACAGATACGTAAAAAGGAAAAGAATGGCTAAAATAAATGTTGGTCCCCTAGAGAATAAGACTGTGGAGTTAATAATGGAGAACAGGGAAATGGTAGCGACGTTGAACAAATATTTTGTATCGGTCTTCATGGTAAAAAAACATCCCAGTAGTGGATAATCAAGGGGCTATAGGGAGGGAAGAACTTAATACAATCACTATCACTAAAGTAGTAGTACTCGGTAAAATAATGGGACTAAAGGTGGACAAGTCCCCTGGGCCTGATGGCTTACATCCTAAAGTCATAAAAAAAGTGGCTGCAGAGATAGTGGATGCATTGGTTGTAATCTACCAAAATTCCCTGGATTTGGGGCGGTCCCAACGGATTGGAAAACTGCAAATGTCACGCCCCTATTTAAAAAAGGAGGCAGACAAAAGGAGGCAGGAAACTATAGACCAGTTAGCCTAACATCTGATGTTGGGAAAATGCTGGAATCCATTATTAAGGAAGCAGCAGCGGGACATTTGGAAAAGCATAATTCAATCAAACAGTCAGCATTTTCCCAACATCAGATGTTAGGCTAACTGGTCTATAGTTTCCTGCCTCCTTTTGTCTGCCTCCTTTTTTAAATAGGGGCGTTACATTTGCAGTTTTCCAATCCGTTGGGACCGCCCCAAATCCAGGGAAAGGGAAATCATGTTTGATAAATTTGCTGGAGTTCTTTGAGGAGGTAATGAGCAGGGTGGATAAGGGGGAACCAGTGGATGTAGTGTATTTGGATTTTCAGAAGGCATTCATTAAGGTGCCACATAAAAGGTTACTGCACAAGATAAAAGTTCATGGGGTTGGGGCTAATATATTCGCATGGATAGAGGATTGGCTAACTAATGGAAAACAGAGTGTCGGGATAAATGGGTCATTTTCTGGTTGGCAAAAAGTGCCGCAGGGATCGGTGCTGGGGCCGCAACTATTTACAATTTATATTAATGACTTGGATGAGGAGACAGAGTGTAATGTAGCCAAGTTTGCTGATGATATAAAGATGGGTGGGAAAGCAAATTGTGAGGAGGACACAAAAAATCTGCAAAGGGATATAGACAGGCTAAGTGAGTGAGCAAAAATTTGGCAGATGGAATATAATGTGGGAAAATGTGAGGTTATCCACTTTGGCAGAAAAAATAGAAAACTATAATATTAATTTAAATGGAGAAAAATTGCAAAAGTATTGCAGTGCAGAGGGGCCTGGGGGTCCTTGTGCATGAAACACAAAAAGTTAGTATGCAGATACAGCAAGTAATCAGGAAAGCAAATGGAATGTTGGCCTTTATTGCAAGGGGGATGAAGTATAAAAGCAGAGAAGTCCTGCTACAACTGTACAGGGTATTGGTGAGGCCACACCTGAAGTACTGCGTACAGTTTTGGTCTCTGTATTTAAGGAAGGATATACTTGCATTGGAGGCTGTTCAGAGAAGGTTCACTAGGTCGATTTCGGAGATGAGGGGGTTGACTTATGAAGATAGGTTGAATAGGTTGGGCCTATACTCATTGAAGTTCAGAAGAATGAGGTGTGATCTTATCAAAACATATAAGATAATGAGGGGGCTCGACAAAGTGGATGCAAAGAGGATATTTTCACACATAGGGGAAACTAAAAATAGGGGACATAGTCTCAGAATAAGGGGCCGCCCATTTAAAACTGAGATGAGGAGGAATTTCTTCTCTCAGAGGGATGTAAATCTATGGAATGCTCTGCTCCAGAGAGCTGTGGAGGCTGGGTCATTGAATATATTTAAGTTGGAGATAGACAGATTTTTGAGCGATAAGGGAATAGAGGGTTATGTGGAGCAGGGAGGGAAGTGGAGCTGAGTCCATGATCAGCCATGATATTAAATGGCGGAGCAAGTTCGAGGGACCAGATAGGCCTACTCCTGCTCCTATTTCTTATGTAGATCGCCCACCATTGCCATCTCAGGAATCCTCAATGACAGTTCAGCAACCTTCCAGCTCGCTTTCTGTAGCCACTGGAGATGCAGCTTATAACAGCACTAGAATAGGTACTCGGGATGATTTTTAGTTATCTATGTGCAGTATAAGCAATTGTCAAAATGAAGAGCCATAAAGTATGTTGGTATAGTAAGAATGTTCTTGCTTTTGATCTTGATATTTTTATTCATGTAAGGGCAACACCCACGAAGTGGAACTCTACAAAAGTAATTCAGATGTTAGGTATGAGGACTGGGGTAGGTAGATGAGGGGATTTTGTGCATTGAGGAGAGAAGTGAACTTCATGAGAATCTCTCATCAATGATTTGCTGTCTGAGAACTCAGGCAACCATACTGGGTCATGCTCTTCCTCTGCAAATCCTTCTACCTGCATATCCTCAACAACTTCCTCCTCTTGTGGCTCCAATGCTTGCTGCCTTTCCAAGGTGAAGTTATGCAGCATGCAACACACAATGACGAATCTTGACTCGCTCTGGGTTACATTGAAGCATGTCCCCAGGTCTATCAAGGCATTGGAACCTTTGCTTGAGGAGTCTGCTCTGAGGGCTCTGATTCTGGTGTGACATTGTATGCGCGCTGTGCATCTGTGCCCGTGTTCTGGACAGGTGTTCAGAGGATAGCCCTATCCCAAAGTAACCAGCCTGATACCCTACAATTTGGATGGAAGAGAAGGGTATTGATGATAGTAGGCATGATGGCATCATCCTGCACCAATCAGGATATAGGACATAGGCCTGCATAACTTAACGCTTCAGATCATAGATGAGTTGTATATTTAAGGAATGGAACCCTATTTTATTGCAATAAAGGACTTGAGTTGCAGACTCTCATATCCTCATCTTCTGCCCTCACACAACACAGTGGAGAGTTCTGTCGGGATCCTACCCGTCGCTGCTGGGGAACTGAGGTGGAAAGTGCTGCACAGTGCAATGACCTCAAATGTTTAATTGACCCCACTTCACTGATGTCTTGACAAAGTGGCAAGTGCTAAGACAAAACTATTTTTCATATTTATATTTAGCACCAGAGGTTCCACCCTCTTTTCCATTACCTGAAGAGGTTTCTCAATTTCTGGTTGTACTTCTTGCCCATACTCAGAATCTTTGGACATCCAGAGATGAGAGCAGATAGGAAAATCCCTAGGCAGGTCTGCCATTCACAGATCCAGGATGCATAGGATTGAATGCTTGCTGCTTTTCTGAGCTTAAGTGCAAGATCATGCTGCAAGTGCAAGATCCACTGGCTTGCCCGAAGCATTCTGCGACCGGAAAACACAGCAGGACCATGTCTGCCTCATCAATGATGAGAGCTGAATCATTATTTAATACTTGCTGTATTTTAGCTTGACTGCATCACCTGTTTTATCTTCATGGTGCCCCTCCCTCCTCTTTTCAGGAGCCTTGTGGAGATAGTTGTCCTTGTGGTATTGGGCTCATGCCCAGTGCAAGATTCAAAATAGGCCCACTTAAATTGAATCAAGGGAACATTTTGACAGTGAAGAAATATTAACCAGGACTCCCGATTGAAAATCTAACATCTAACCAAAGGACTGCATAAAGCTACAAAGAACAATGCTGGTTCTATAGAGGATCCAACTAAAAGCCACATTATCGATGATTTACAGCATTCTTTTCCATATCCATAATGAATGAAAAACACAAGTTTTAGCTAGCACAATTGTAGAACATAGTAAGCAATAAAAGTAATATACAATATACTTTGAAACAATATACCACCATATAAAAAAATGGTACAATATCAAGTTGAATTTATATTCTGTCTTTAACATAGAATATACAGCACAGAAACAAGCTATTCAGCCCAACCAGTCCGTTTATGCTCCACTCGAGACTCCTCCTGGTTTTCCTCATCTAAATCTATCAGCATAACCCTCTATTCCCTTCTTCCTCATATGCTTGTGTAGCCTCCCCTTAAATTCATCTATACTATTCGCTTCAACCACTCCCTGTGGTACCGAGTTCCACATTCTCACCACTCTTCGGGTAAAGAATTTTCTTCTAACTTTCCCTATTGAATTTCTTGGTGACTATAATATATTGATGGCCTCTAGTTATGCTCTTCCCCACAAGTGGAAACATTCTCTCTGTATCCAATGCAGTTGGTCAAGCAAGATTTTCCCTTTTGAAATTCATGCTGACTATTCATTATTATATTTTTGGTTTCTAGATGTTCTTTTATTTTCTCCTTTAGTAGGGATTCCATTATTTTTCCTATCATCGATGTTAAGCTGACTGGTCTATAATTCCCTGGACATGTTCTACCCCCTGCGTAAATATAGCTATTACATTAGCTATCTACCAGTGCTCTGGCATAACACCTTTTTTCTAACAAATTATTAAATATGTGTAGTAAGGACTCTGCTACCTCTTCTGTAGATTCTTTTAAAATGCGTGGATGCAATCCATCCGGACCACCGATGATGATAGGGACTGAACGCTGAACCAGGAAGTGAAAAATTAAGAAATAGGGTGGAAAGCTTGACTGCAAGATGGGAATTGAGAAGCTTTTCAACATGAGAAAGACAAATGTGTGGGAGAGTTCCAGACAGCAGGACCAATGGAACTGAAGACTTTACCAACAATGGTGGGACGAAGGGAAGGAGGATACACAAAATAGAAACAGAGAAGAGGAGCATTCAGGAAATTTTACAGGGCTAAAGGAATTTTTAAGAGTTAAGTCACAGGAGCAAGACCGAGGAAGGATTTTTGACATGAGGATTTAAGTTTGCTGGAAATGGGGAGTTTTTAAAGAGGTAGTTCGCGGAAAGCAGCAACATTTTTTGGACAAGTTGGATTTATGAAGTGTGGAAAATGGGAACTGAGTGAGGAAATGTCAAAGGCATATATGAGGTTTTCAGCAGTGAAAAGGCTGAGGTAGAGGTGTAGGCAGTCAATTTGGCTTAGATGGAAATAAGTGATGTGGGGTTGAAAACTTGGTTCCGTATCAAATATTTTGTCAAGATTACAAATAATCTGGTTCAGTCTGAGAGAATGGTCACAGTGGGAGATTGAATCAGTGTCAAGGGAGTGGGATTCTGTAGCCGAGCCAAAAACAATGGCTTTGATCTTCCCAATGTTGAACTGCAGGAAGTTGTGGGTCATCCAGGATTTGATTTCAGGCAAACAATCCGACAGCGCAAAGGCAGTTGAGGGAAGTGGAGAGAAGTAGAGTTACATGTCATTAGCACACACGATGTAGCTAACTGCAGAGAGTTTGGTAACACTGTGGTTATATTACTGGACTCTTAACTTAGAGGTCTGTACTAATAATCCAGAGAATTTGAGTGCATGGCAGTTTGAGAATTTGAATTCAGGTTTTTTTAAATTTGGAAATAACTGGTATCAGTAAAAGTAAGTCACCATAAGGCTGTCGGATTGCATGGAAATACAACTGGTTTACCAATATCCTTTAGGAAAGGTCCTTACCTAGTCTCACCTATATGCAACTCCAGTCTTGCATCAATACAATTGACTCTTAACCATTCAGTTGCATTAAACTACTACAAAGAATAACAAGCTAACATTTCAAGAAGGTGACCCACCACCATCTTCTCAGGACAAGTAGGAATGGGTAATAAATGTCATTCTTGCCAACAATGCCTATATCCAGAGAATTATTTTTTATAATGTCACAAAGGGGAAGTATGTAGATTAAGAAAAAAGGGCTGAGGATAAATCCTTGGGAGATCGAGAGGTGAAAATGTGGAGGACAAGGAAAGTTAACCATTGCTGGAGAAACACTGACCGCATTTAGATAGATAGGAATGAAATCATGCAAGTACTGTCCCCCACAGATATGGATGGCAGAGGAGCATTGGAGGAGAATTTTGTGATCAACTGGGTACTGAAGATGGATCAAAGAGGACAAGGAGAGATAAAGCACATGCCAATTCCAGAGAATGTCATTCAAAACTTTGATACGGGTCATTTCGGTGCTGAGGGGGGAAAAAACAAAGTTGGAAAGGTTTATAAAGGACGTTTCAGGAGAGACGGTCACAGAACAGAAGTAGGCCATACGGGCCTTCAAGCCTACTCTACCATTCAATAAGATCATGGCTAACCTTCAACCTCAACTCCACTTTCTCGCTCGATCACCATATCCCTTGATTCCTCTAGAGTCCAAAAATCTATCTATCTCAGTCTTGAACATACTCAATGACTCAGCATTGAAGTAGGAATTGGGCCTGCTTTAGCCAACAGCCTGCATTAGAGTTTTAAAATTGGCCATGGCAACACACGTCACCAGGTCTATGTTAAGATTTGTGGTTAGGCAAGGTGTTGAATAACAGGAAGGCCAGGTTGAATAATAGGAAGCCTAGGCTGCTGCATCTTAACAGAAAATGTAAAGTCCCTAATTTGTCCAAGCTGTATGATTTGACCAATGACTATCTTTGACCGAAAAAGGTCATGCAGATGGACAATGAATGTACACGCCTACTTGCTTTCTGTATAACTGCTACGCACCTCAGTGAATTTTTTGAGATTGGATTTTAGAGCTCAGTGAATTGCTGATAAGAGATATCCGTATCTTCCTTCCGAGTAAATAAACGACTCTGACTTTTCACAGACTTCTTGTGGTGTATTTATTATTATAACACATCAATCACATCCCTTTCAGATAGAGAATTCCAAAGATTCATAACCCTAAGTGAAGAAATTCCTCACCTCAGTCTTAAATGGCTGACCTCTTATCCTGAGACCATGCCCCCTAGTTCTAGACTCTCCTGCCAGGGCAAACAACCTCTCAGTATAGGCCAACATGCCATTGCCTTCTTAATTGCTTGCTTCACCTGCATGCTAACGTTCTGTGTTTCCTGTACAAGGATACCTAAATCATTTAATAATTTCTCACCATTTAAGAAATATTCTGTTTTTCTATTTTACCTACCAAATTAAATAACCTCACATTTCCACACATTATATTCCATCTGCCACCTTATTGCCCACTTACTTAATCTGTCTATATCCTTTGCAGGTTACATAAGAACATAAGAAATAGGAACAGGAATAGGCCCCTCGGGCCCGCTCTGCCATTCAATAAGATCATGGCTGATCTGATCATGGACTCGGCTCCACTTCCCCACCTGCTCCCCATAACCCCTCATCACCTTATCGTTTAAGAAACTGTCTATTTCTGTCTTAAATTTATTCAATGACCCTGCTTCCACAGCTCTCTGAGGCAGCGAATTCCACAGATTTACAATCCTCAGAAGACATTTCTCCTCATCTCTGTTTTTAATGGACGGCCCCTTATTCTAAGACCATGCCCTCTAAGTTCTAATCTCCCCCATCAGTGGAGCCATCCTCTCTGCATCCACTTTGTCAAGCCCCCTCATAATCTTATACGTTTCGATAAGATCACCTCGCATTCTTCTGAATTCCAATGAGTAGAGGCCTAACCTACCTAACCTTTCCTCATAAGTCAACCCCCTCATCCCCGGAATCAACCTAGTGAACCTTCTCTGACCTGCCTCCAAAGCAAATATATCCTTTCGTAAATATGGAAACCAAAACAGCACGCAGTATTCCAGGTGTGGCCTCACCAATACCTTGTATAGCTGTAGCAAGACTTCCCTGCTTTTATACTCCATCCCCTTTGCAATAAAGGCCAAGATACCATTGGCCTTCCTGATCACTTGCTGTACCTGTATACTATCCTTTTGTGTTTCATGCACAAGTACCCCCAGGTCCCTCTGTACTGCTACACTTTGCAATCTTTCTCCATTTAAATAATAACTTGCTCTTCGATTTTTTTCTCCCAAAGTGCATGACCTCACACTTTCCAACATTATACTCCATCAGCCAAATTTTTCCCCACTCACTTAGCCTGTGTATGTCCTTTTGCAGATTTTTTGTGTGCTCCTCACACGTTGCTTTTCCTCCCATCTTTGTATTGCCAGCAAACTTGGCTACGTACACTCAGTCCCTTCTTCCAAGTCGTTAATATAGATTGAAAATAGTTGGGGTCCCAGCACTGATCCCTGCGGCATCCCACTAGTTACTGATTGCCAACCAGAGAATTAACCATTTATCCCGATTCTCTGTTTTCTGTTCATTAGCTAATCCTCTATCCATGCTAATATATTACCCCCAACCCCGTGAACTTTTATCTTGTGCAGTAATCTTTTATGTGGCACCTTGTCAAATGATTTCTGGAAGTCCAAATCCACCACATCCACTGGTTCCCCTTTATCCACCCTGTTCGTTACATCCTCAAAGAATTCTAGAAAATTTGTCAAACATGACTTCCCCTTCATGAATCCATGCTTACTCTGCCTGACCGAATTTTGCTTTTACAAATGTCCTGCTACGGCTTCTTTAAAAATGGACTCCAACATTTTCCCAACCACAGATGTTAGGCTAACTGGTCTATAGTTCCCTGCTTTTTGTCTGCCTCCTTTTTTAAATAGGGGCGTTACATTTGCAGTTTTCCAATCTGCCAGGACCTCCCCAGAATCCAGTGAAGTTTGGTAAATTACAACCAATGCATCCACAATCCCGGCTGGTTCTTTGTGTCCTCCTCACAGCTTACTTTCTCTCCTAGCTTTGTATTGTCAGAAAACTTAGATACATTGCACTCGGTCCCTTCATCTAAGTCATTAATATAGATTGTAAATAGCTGAGGCCCAAGCTCTAATCCTTGCGGCACATCACTAGTTACAACCTGGCACCTGGAAAATGACCCATTCATCCCTACGCTCTGTTTTCTGTCCGTTAACCAATCCTCTATCCATGCTAATATATGACCCCCAACCCCATGAGCCCTCATCTTGCATAACAACCTTTTATGTGGCATCTTACTGAATACCTTTTGCAAATACAAATATACTACATCCACTGGTTCCCCTTTATCTACGCTGCTAGTTATATCCTCAAAAAACTCAAATGTGTTAACATGATTTCCATTTCATAAAAACAGGTCGACTCTGCCTAATCATATTATGATTTTCTAAGTGCCGTTACCACTTCCTTGATAATGGATACCAGATGATTGATGTCAGGCCAACTAGCCTGTAGGTCCCTGTTTTCTCTCTCCCACCTTTCTTAAATAGCAGTGTTATATTTGCTACCTTCCAATCCGCTGGGACCGTTCCAGAATCTAGGAAATTTTGGACGATCACAACTGTAAAGTCCTTACACAATACCACAAATCCACACGAGACACATTCTATGGACAAGGTCACTCTGTGACCTGCACCTTTATTCACAGGACCAAGAAGTGATGACTCTGCGTGGGACCTCCCTTTATATACCTGGATGATCAGGTGAGGAGTGTCTCCCACAAGTTCACCCACTGGTCAAGGTGTGCATTTCTCAAGTATATACAGTATTGCAGTGTTGTTACATGAAGATTACATACATGACAACAACCAATGCGTCCACTATCTCTGCAGCCTACTCTTTCAGAACCCTAGGATGTAGGCCATCAGGTCCTGGGGATTTATTGGCTTTTAGTCCCATTTGTTTTTCAAGTACTTTTTCTCTAGTGATATTAATTACTTTAAGTTCCTCACTCTTAATAGCTGCGTAGTTCCCCATTATTTTTGTTACGCTCTTTATGGAGATTATACTGGATAGTCTCTTGTTATTATGTGTTTAGTGCGGAGGAGCGGCGAGAGATCATGGCGGAGGAGCGGTGAGAGATCAGCGGCGAGTGATCATGGTGGAGGAATGGTGAGAGATCGTGGCGGAGATGCGGCGAATATTTGCAGCGGAGGAGCTGCGAGAGATCGTGGTGGAGGTGCGGCAAATGAGAGTGCGGGGCTCAGAAGAGCCGAGGGCACAAGGGCAGCAAGTGCCAGCCCACACTGCGATATGTGTGCGCACTAGGTCCGTGCAGCAGAGAAGGTCTCCAGTTGTCCTGGTTTGCCCTTGCCACTGGATAAAGGCTTGGCTCTGTCAAGCTCGTGTGGTGGCTGATGTACAACGGTCACTACACGTTAAAAAAATCCATGCACAGGCATCTTCCACTCCTGGAGTTCAGGACTGGAATATCGGGTCTTCCATTGAAACATATATGAACTCATCCCTTTTGGTGTGGAAGCAAGTCATCCTCGTTCGAGGGACCGCCTATGATGATGTCTTCTACTGTGAAGACAGATATAAAATATTTGTTTGAAGTCTCTGCCATTTCTTTTTTCCCCCATTATAATTTCACCCGTCTCAGCCTCGAAGGGATCAATGCTTACTTTTGCTACTCTCTTCCTTTTTACATACTGATAGAAGCTCTTACAATCTGTTTTTATATTTCTTGCTCGTTTACTCTCATTCTATTTTCTTCCTTATCAATATTTTGGTCATCCTTTGCTGGTTTCAAAAGCTCTTCCAATCCTTAGGTTTGCTATTCGAACAATATTCCAAAACAAAGCCCTACAATGGCATGGGCCTAGATTTTCCACTTTTGTGCTTATCGCCCAAAAATGGGCATTATTTCCGGCATAGGCACTAAAAAAGGGTTTTCAGATCGCCGGCTTCTCACCCATTCTCCAAGCACCTAGTCTCAATTTTTGAAAATGGCCGTTACCACGAGAGATATGAAATGGGCGGTAGCGATAAATCTCGCTGACCTTCTGCCGTAAAGTGTCGTCATCTTTAGCAATAGCATGGCAACGTTCGATTCAGGAGGTCAAGGGTCATCATGACATGCGCAGAAGAGGAGACAGAGAGAGATGGAGCTGAAAGGGACTGAAGGCGTGTGCTTGTTTGGCTGTTGTGGGAGGCATGAGGGAGATTCACCAGCAGCAAAAAGCCTACTAAGCACCAAGAACATAGTTGTCACCGAGTTTTTGTCCAACAAATAAGATACAACAGGGAAGGGTGGTGGAGGCCCTGGAGCTGGTAGCCAGGAACACTGGTAGCAGAGGGCTCCCAGTGGTCCTGGAGTGCGGCACTGCACACCAAGGTGCCGCATCCCCATTGCCAATCACACGAGAGCCAGGAGCAACATCTGGCTTCAAGCTCGGAGCACATTCCCACCTCAAGACCATCCTCTCCCATATCCGTCCAAGCAGTGCTTCGGCTGTCATCCACCTTCCCCCCCACCCCCATCTCCAATGAAGCATCTCCTGAGGAGCTTCTCGGCCAGGTAGCTTGGAGTCAGAAGGGGAAGGGGTAGAGGTGAGGAGGACAAGTGGGGGCGGGGGGTTTTAATGGAAATACTGATGATTTCAGACAAATGTTTGGTTTAAATGTTTTTTATTTAACAAAACATTGTTGTGCATTGGCTCAGATAGTTACACCATTACATGCTGGTGATTCCTTATCAAAGGGTATTAATGACACTTAACTTCAATCAACTTAAACTTTTAACTGTCACCAAGGTGATGCCCACCATTGATGTATGACTTGCACACCCAGCAGTATGTCAGCCTTGTAAATAACACCAACTTTCTTTCAGGCAAAGCGATCATTGATGAGCTCCTGACGTAAACTATCATGCCACCGCGGGCCCTTTCATGTGGTCTACAGGGGCGGGGACATGGTTTCAGCGTCAGCCTGATTGTCTGGGCCGATGTCAGTGTCCGCCTCCTCGTCCTCTCTCTGGTGAGGTGACTGTCAAACTCATCAGGCAACTCTTGTCCCCTCCTGATAGCCAAGTTGTGCAGCATGGAGCACACCACCACGAATTGAGCTACCTGCTCAGGTTGGTATTGGAGATCGACTCTTGAGTGGTCCAGGTATCTAAAACGCTGCTTAAGCACTCCAATAGTTTTCTCCATGATATTGCAAATGGCTGGGTGGCTCTCGTCGTATCGTTTCTCGGCTTCGGTGTGGGTGTCACACAGGGAGGTCATCAGCCAGGTGGCGAGGCCATATCCTTTGTCACCAAGCATGCAGCATTGACCTTGTGGCTGATTGTTAAACAAGTCAGATACGGTGCTCTCGCGCAGGATGTGAGTATCATGGATGCTGCCCGGAAATTGAGCATTCTCTGCCAGTATAATTTGCTGGTGGTCAACAACCAGTTGGACATTCAGGGAGTGGAATCCCTTGCGGTTCCTGGAAACCTCTGCATCCTGAAAAGGTGCCCGCATCACGATGTGTGTACAGTCTATTGCTCCCTGCACCGTGGGGAAGTTTGCATTTCTGGATAATCCTAGAGCCCTCTCACTCTGTGCCTCCCTGGTCATAGGGAAGCTATGATCAAGACCCTCCTGTGTGCATACAGGGCTTCAGTGACCTGTCTAATGCAGCAATGTGTGGCATGCTGAGAAAGTCCGCAAATGTCACCAGCTGTGGCCTGAAAAGAACCCGAGGCGTAGAACGACAGTGCCGTGGTGACTTTGACCTCGACAGACAGTGCAGTACTGATGGTGCTGGCAGGCTGCAGGTCTCCCCTTATCAGCTGGCATACCTCAGTAATAACCTCTTTGTGGAAGTGCAGTCTCCGAAAGCAGGTGGTATCGGGCAAGTTGAGGTACGACTGCTTCTCCCTGTACTTGCAGGGATGTAACGTCTGGTCCTCCTCATCAATCTGGCACGTCTTACATTGGGCACGTAATGCTGTGGAGTATACCTGCGGCGATCTCGAGTCTGCTGCAGGTAATTGGTCACCAAGAGAGGGTGAGAAAGGACAGGCCCAATTGCAGTAGCTATCTGTTTTCCACCAATTGGTCACAAGCAATGAATGTCCCGACGAAGACACCTATTCAATTCCAATCAGTCACAGTATGGTCAAGATGTTTTTACAGATGTTCACATCAACTCCAACGACCTCCAGAGTACATCTGAACTCCCCCGAGGGGATGCGACATGTGATGTAGAACATGGCGTCCATAACTCTGTGATTAGTTCCGGTTAGTTCCATTTTCTCTGGCCATTTTTTTGGGCGAACGATATTGTGGGTGATATGTGTGCGAGTTGGTGAAAGTGATGCTCATGCCCGCTAGTTTCGGTAAATATGCTCTTTATGACAAAAAAAAGTGGGCGGGTCGTATTAGTGAATCTTGACATTAAATCAGTGTGGAAATTAACGCTGTGCGATATTATAGGCGTTAACTTCGCTCATTCTGATGATTCCTCCCCAAAAAAATGGGCGAACGGTATTATTTTTTCCCGGCGTTAAGCACATGGGGAAAGTAACGCTCGGCAATAAGTTTCTGAAAAATGCCCATCAGTTTCCATTTTGTGGCTAAATGGGCGATATCTGGACGTTATATGTAATTTCAGCGGTAAAATGGGCATTAAGCATGCAAAAAAAGTGGAGGTTCTAGCCCTATATCTTTTCACTTGGAGAGCTATGCCCTGCTGCAATCCCAAGGCTAGGTACTGATACAAGATAGGTAATTTCCTCATCTCAGTTCCCACTGATCTACTGAAAGCAGCAAGAAAGTACTGAGCAACTAGTTTTACAAATGTGAAGATGATGCCCTTGATCGGAAAGCCTGCCGTCTTGCGGTATTTTGAAGCCCATCAAGCTTGGGGGGTTAATTTTCAAGTAATTTAAAAAAAATTTACAGGCATTTTTCCAAGTGACTACTTGAGGCTAAGGTCATATTACACAAGTAAAAAAAAAATAAACTCCAAATATTTCACTATTTGGGTAACATGCAAATTGATATGGGAATGTCTTGCCTTTAATATAATTCGTCAGGTTCTTTAACACAAATTGTTTAATATTTTCATTTTATGGACATTCTTTTTACTACTGACGTAGGTTTAATCATATGAAAATTCTAGCAGAAGCTATTTGTCCAACACAAGTTTCATTAGCAAATTTTAGAGCAGGTCCTGGTGGGCCTATAAATGGAGACAAAAACATCTGCAGCATAACTGTTCCAGCCTTTGTTACCAGTCTAATAGCATGTGAATGACACCACAGCTCCAGTACAAGGAACTCTTCCAGACTCTCGGTTTCAGCGAGTGTTGTAAGAACAGGAGACCACCCAACAGACTGTTACAACTGCCCCCAACTGTAAGAACAGTAATGGCTCGGAATAGAATATATAGCAAGTATACATTTATTACTCTTGAAATCTCGTATTTACATATTGTTAGAAACAAATTCCAGTGTGGTTGCCCACAGAACAGATTTTTGCATTGCTTCATTCTTAAAATTGAATTTTGTGCACGTTTCATTTATAGGAAACTTTTGATAAGCTTGTCAATACCCAAAGCACTAGAATTCAATTGTATAAGTGCTTAATGCAACCAAGAATGGAGGAGCGATGCAATGCGCATGAGCTAATGAGCTTAAGTACCTCAAATATCTGTGTTATTTATAGCTCTATGTACACTATGCAAATTTGAAGTAATGGTGATCTAATCCCAGACTGTGCTGTTGTAAACTGACATTAAGTCTCACCCCATAGGCTGTCAAACGCTCCCTGATAAAGTGCAACATCCCCACTCCAAAGACCACCCTAAGTGGTCACCTCGATTCTTGACGCCGAGAGCATGCAGAAATCAAGTGCAGGCAGCGGAAAGAATGTGCAGCAAACCAGTCCCACCCACCCCTTCCCTCAACGACTATCTATCCCACCTGTGACAGAGACTGTGGTTCTCATATTAGACTGTACAGCCACCTAAGAACTCACGTTAAGAGTGGAAGCAAGTCTTCCTCGATTCCGAAGGACTGCCTATGATGATGATAGGCTATCTATCATTCAGAACTGATTTTACCTTCATTTGTGACATTGTAAGAGGCGTTAATGTTTATGCCAATCATTCTTTAATGTTGCCTGGTGACAGAAGCTAGGAGGAAGCATATTGATGCACATTAATGTATTCATGATTCCAAATTTATCACAAGTGTATCTCTGAGCACAGTGAAAACATTATGCTCTGAAGATAATTGCACAGGTGTGAGAAACAAACAAACAAACAAACTTGTTTTGTACAAATTAGCATATGACTGTGAGACACTTAGCACACAAAGGTCCAGGGTGTTGAAATTGAGGTTTTTTCACACCGCCCGTTACCACCGGCGGTAAGCGCCGTCCACAACTCCGGAGAAATTCAATTGGGTCTTTGCTAGAGACGCCAAGAGGTAACTCTGCACGGTCTAACGCCACCCATGTGGTAGCGTCATGCAATGTGCAACGCTGACATGATATTGGTTTCAACAGCGGCCTTACCAGCAGGCATTGATTGTTACAGCCTGAAAAGAATGGTGAAAACATAGCGGATCTCGGACGCAATCGTCCAGAAAGCAAGGTAAGTTTTTTTCTTTCTTTATTTCTGCACTTTTCCCTTAGTTGTAAGTGGGGATGTGTGTGTGTGGGTCAGAGAAGTTTTCGTTTTTTTTTCTTCCCATTTTTTAACCTAGCATGCCGGCAGCCTCCCACTGCGGTTGAGTAGGCTTTCTGAGCTCTTGCCCCGTTGGTGCCCGAGGATGAGTATGCAACACCAACTTTTAGTGTTGCTCTCTTATCTTTGGACGTAAAAACTCAATTTGGCAGTTTGAGGCTGCACCTAACGCCTGGCGCTAAAATCAGCACTCTTGCGGTGATACCGCCTCAAAAACAGCCATTACCAATTTTGACCCCTGGGTTTTTCATCTGTGCTAGTGGGATTCCCAGTACATGTTAGGGACCTCCTGCAAAATGGAAGTGAGAGGAGGAGCAGGCAGAGACTTGGAATGATAGAAAGCAGAGCGAGCCACAGAATTGGAAAACGTGAATAGGGAGAAAACCACAGGCTTGGAAAGAAGTTAAGCAATTCTAAAAAAAAATTTAAAAAAGACAAACTAGATTCTAACCTGCAGCTCTTTTGTGCTTTTTGCACTTATCCACACATTCAATCACGCACACTCAACCTTTAAATAAATTTGGAGCAGAGCAACCAAAGAATACATTTCTGTAACTGTTAGTCCAAACCTTCTGTAGCAATGGAGCCAGATGTTGTTACCTAGAATAGAGCTTCCACTTTGGTTTATTAGATACAGAGCCACTGCTGGCAAACTTTGTGACAGAGGTAAAAGAGGGAATGAAACACACTGAAAGAGGAACTAAGATACACAGGGGAAACAAATGGAATGAGAGCCTCAGGAAAAAAAGGATGGAGAAACAAGGAAAAACAAAAGAAACAGGGAAATAGGGAATGAGGCACAGAGAGAAAAGGAATGAGACATGGAAGAAACAGACAAAATGAGTCACAAAAATAAAAAATCAAAGACATGGAAAAAAGACAGGCTGCGAGGCAACAAAAAGAAATGAAAGACATGAGGAAATGAGGGATTAAGAAACACAGGACAACACAGAATGAAACACATGGAAAGAAGATACAAAAAAGAGTCAAAGGAGAGAAACTTGGGTCAGAGAGATTAGCAGAGGTAGAGAGAAAGAAGGAATAAGGTGACAGAAAGGAAATGAGAGACAGATGAAAAAAAAGGAGAGAATGAGTAAGAGGGAAATGAGAGGGAAGGAACAAAAAAATAGTACAGAATAAGAAAGCAGACCTAGAAATTCCGTTCTTTTAAGGAGTAGCAATGCAGCAGATTGGAAGTGGACAGTCCGAAAATTGGGATGGAATCATTTCATCTGGGATTCTTGCTCCAACAAGAAGTTCTATTCGGGGGTAGGGAGGGTGTTTCTTCCACTGAATATGGGGATCACCAGCAAGAGACCATCAGAGAACGTAACTCCTTCCCATGCAAGAGCAGGAGATGTCCTTTTACCTCCTCCCTTCCCACCATCCAGGGCCCCAAACACTCCTTCCAGGTGAAACAGCGATATACAGCTACTTCTTTCAATTTAGTAGACTGTATTCACTGCTCACTATGCGGTCTCCTCTACATTGGTGAGACCAAATGCAGATTGGCTGATCACTTTGCTGTATATCTCGGTTCAGCCCGCAAGCATGGTCCTGTGCTTCCCGTCACTTGTCATTTTAATTCTCTGCACCACTCCCACGTTGAGTTCTCTGTCCTCAGTCTCTTACATTGTTCCAAGTTCGAAGAACAGCACCTCATCTTTTGATTAGGCACATCTGAAGCCTTCCGGACTCAACATCGAGTTCAACAATTTCAGATCATAACCACTGTTCACACTTTTTCGGACAGTAGGTGCTGGTATGATTTGGCTGTTGCCATTTACAGCTCCTCTAGACCCATCTTTTGCTTTTTTACTTGTCTCATTATCACCCTCTTTTGTCTTGCATCATCATCCCTTTTGTCATTTTAATCACAGACTTTCCTTTTTATTCTTTCCTCCAATCCCTCTTTCCCTGCCTCTGTGCTTGCTTATAATCTGTTACATCTGTAACATTTTCCAGTTCTGACAATAGGTCACAGACATGAAAAGTTAATTCTGTTTCTCTCTTTACAGATGCTTCCTGACCTGCTGAATATTTCCAGCATTTTCTGTTTATATTTTTAATTAAAAGTGATCCTTTCTTCATGTCATTCAAGTAAAACATTATTATATTAAAGGCTGACCATGTTTTGAACAGACGGGTAGTGAAGCCTTTGAAAAGATACATGCAAGCAAAGTCCTAATGCCTCATTTAGCTAAGTCATAATTTTTAGCCAAATACTGCCAAATAATTCGCAGTTTCCAGAAAGAGTAAAGTGTCTTTCCTTATACCAAGTCAAGCACAACAGCATATCAAATATAACCTCAATGACAAAAAATATATATTTTCATGTTTCACAGTTAAATGCCTCTAATGAAGCCATTAAATATAATTTGGTGCAAAAAATATCTTGAGCCCAACTCATTTAGATAAGTGCACAGGCAAACATATATAAATCTAAATCAGAGAGTTTTTTTTTACATTGATCAGGAGATCTGACAGTGAAAATTTAAAAAATTGCATTTAGCATAGAAGAATCATAGAAATTTATGGCACAGGAAGCCATTCGGCTCAGCGTGTCTGTGCTGGCCAAAAAAGAGCTATTTAGCCTAATCCCATTTTCCCAGCTCTTTCAATCTGAGCATCTCTCAGAAATGTCCCAATGAATTAGGTTAAAATAGTAATTGCTATTATGTAGGTGAATTTTGTAGTTATTTTGCAAAGAACTATATCCCACAAACAGCAGCAAGATGAATGATCAGCTAACTTGTTTTTGGTGGTTGTGATTGTGATTGAGGGAAGAATGTTGGCCAGGACACCGGGTACACTCTGCTCATTTTTAATAGTAATAGATTATCTGCACGAACATTTGTGTGTTCTTCTGCACATGCTGTGGTGGACCCCGCCCCTTTGTGCGCATGCGTGCTCGATCCGATCGCGGATGCGCAGTATGACATATGAGGAAGCTGGAAGTGGGGCTGAAACACGTTACCGAGCCTGGAGCCTGCTGCTATTGCCGCTCGAGCCTGCTCCTGGGGCTTTTAGGTTATCTGTCAAAAATCAATAACTATACTAAAGGAGCCTCCAGAACACTTGCCTGGAATATCAGTGTGATCATCTAATATTTTCATGGCCTTCTGAGAGTGAGAGGAAATAGGAGGTGGAAGAGAAAGAGTGCGTGTGTGTGGGGGGGGGGGGGGTGGGGGGGAGAGAGAGAGAGGAGGTTAGGGGGAGAGTGTGGAGCAGAGAGGGGGGGGAGGCAGAGAGAGAAAGAGAGAGAAGGGAGAGAAGGTCAGGAACTCGGAGGGGAAGTCCGGAACTCAGTGGGGGGCGAGGGGGTGGTAAAGAGCACGGAGAGCACAGTGGGGATGGTGGAAGAACCATCCAGGTCTAAAGGGGGGTTGAGAGCGAGAACGTGAACGAAATGGTAAGTCAGATCACGTACTTGCAACCACACCCACTTTACACCCGCACCACGTTCTTCCTCTCCTCCCCCTACACCTGGTTCTCGGAACGCATGGTGTGTGTGGGGCAAGTGACATCATTGGACTGGACGGAATCCAGAGGTCACGACACTGTCACTTCATACCTAATAAACCTGTTAACAATCCGTGACCCACACACAATGCCCCATCTATTTAGGGATTGGGGGGGGTGGAAGGTCAGGAACTTGGACAGGGGGAGAAGGTCAGAAACTTGGCCAGAGGGAGAAGGCAGGAACTCGGGTGGGTGGGGGGAGGGGGAAAGAGAGAGGGGGCGAGGGGTGGGGGCAGGGGAGGTCAGGCACTTGAGTGGGGAAGAAGGTCAGGCACTTGGGCTGGAGGGGTGGGGGAAGAGAGAGGCGGAGGTCAGGAACTTGAGCAGGGGAGGAGGTCAGGAACCTGGGGTGGGAGGGAGAAGGTCGGGAACTTGGGGGTTGGGGGGGGAGAGGAAAGAGAGTTGGTCAGGAAGTTGGGCGGGGAAGGTGGTCAGGCACGGGCTGGGAGGGAAGAGGTCAGGATCTTGGGTGGGAGGGAAGAGGTCAGGAACTTGGGCAGGAGGGAAGAGGTCAGAAACTTGGGCAGGAGGGCGAAGGTCAGAAACTTGGGCAGGAGGGCGAAGGTCAGGCACTTGGGCTGGGAGGGATGGAAGGCATTTGGGTGGGGAGAATGTCAGAGACTTGGGGGAGGTGATCAGAAACTTGGGCTGGAGGAGGAGTCAGGAATTTGGGCGGTATAGGGTGGGATTAGGAACTTCTTTGGGGGGTGGAAGAAGGTCTTAAGCCATGAGAGTGAGCCCTGTCTGTTCCAAGTGAGCTCTGTTCTGTCTGGAGTCAACAGTCAGAATGTTCAAACTCTGCAAAGAGAAACTAATGAGTGTGTCTCATCCTCCAAGGAGATTAATCAGCAATCAGGACATGTCATCAAGAGGGCCCAATCAGAGCTTTAGTTGTTGCAATATATGAGATCTTTAACTTCCACTAGAACCATAGGCATGGCCTTCAATTTCCCCTTATGCAAAGGCAGCAACTCTTAACGTATCAATCAAGGTTATATGCTCAAAGCTTCAGGCTGGATTGGAACCAACAACCCTCTGGCTCAGAGGGCAAGCATGCAACCCACTGCGCAAAGCTGCAGTACTAGCCTTATTCTAGATGATATCCAGATGTTTCACTAACGTCACAGGGGTACTCACCACCTTCAAACTGTCAGAGCAAAGCAAATTGTCTGTCATCTAAAAACCCACAGAGCTCGTCTCACTGACTATTGGAAAGAACAAGATGTTGAGCACACTCGGATGCGTGGCAAATATTTGGGATGCCGCTCAAAATGGATGTTGCCACCTGACGATTAAAGAACCTGTGATCATCAAAATACACTTGGAATAACTCCACCAGGATTTTGAAGTAAAGATGCCAGCTAAACACCAAGCAGAGTACCTGGACTGAGCCGTGCAATACTTTCCAAGTATCTTGTAAAACCTTAGCTAGGATGATCTCAGTACTTGGATACACCATGATTACTATCAGAGAACTGACAGTTTGTTGACAGGGAGTGTCATGGTAGGTTGGCATATTTGTAGTGGTTGTTTTTAAATAGATTAAAACATTCAATTGCAGGAATAAATGTAATTGCTCATCGCAATCCATTTTATTTTCTTTAAATCTTATAATATACAAGTACATTGTTTTTTAACTGGAACCTTATGTCCCTTACTGCAAATGAATATTTCAGAAATGTATAAGAGAGCATCCGTTCCTTTAATCATCAATGTTTGACAGATCCCTGTTATGCATGATAAACTCTGGCACTTTTTAAAGGGAAAATCCTAATGTTGGATCACACCTCTGCTTATGTGCCTGAAAAATATTTGAAAGATGAAAAGGATTGGGAAACTCTCAATACACCCCTCTCTACACGGTGTTGCTTATTTAACATAGTGCCAAATCAAATTGTTTCTTCCGAGTAAATTTTTTGCATATGGTAGTTTTAGTGTAGAGACCTATGGGAACAGCTGACACAGAAATATTACGTTTTGGAAATATGATAACCAGGAATTGTTTTTGTATTTCCAGATTTCAGTGAACACAGTACAAACTGAGGACAGATCTCTAAAACTAGCTGAAGCTTCTATTATCCACAATAGTGTTTCACATTCTAAACTAACACTCTCCAACACAACCCCTTTCTAGACTTTTTCAGGAATGAGTGCTTTTGCTGAAGCACACTCAAATGCAGATACTTTTAATTATCTGTACATTTGAAGTTCAAAACATATGAATGGCCTGTCAAGTAATAAGAAAGGAACTAAAACTGATATTGACTCAGAATTTTCCCCGGTCATGTTCCAAGCGCATTCTGATGGTTCTAATTAATTTGATAGCTATCGAATCTGACTGTATCCTAGTACTATGAATTATATGAATTTTTCTTTGACTATCAACATTTCATGAGAATCACAATAGGCCATTTTTTTTATTTAACTGAGTTAGGATAAAAGTTTATACTTGAACTTTTCACCTAAACTTTGATACGTTGCACTGTCAGATTAAAAATCCTTGAGGAAAGTAGAGACAGCTAACCATTTATCAATATGCATAAACTAGTGTATATTTGTTGTAGGTGTGAATATATGATGTGTAGGCAACCAGAAAGCATAGATGAGTGCAATGTACTTTAATTAAATAAAAAAATAATGAGTGGAGTAGGAAGGAAATACATACTTTCTCTTGAGTTTTTGTGTGCATCAAGGTGAGGGCATCAACATCAGTATCAAGAAAGAAGAAAGGACATGCATTTATATATCATCTCATTAAATCTCTCAAATTGCTATATTTACAATACATTGCTTTGAAATGCAGTGGCTGTTGTTATGCAGTCAACCATGCCAGCCATTTTGCGCAAAGCAGTGTCAGACAAACTCAAATCAACAGTGAATCTATTTCTTGTGGTGTTGACTGAGGAAGGAATGTTCACCAGGACAAAACTCCACGCTCTTCTTCAAATAATGCCATGGCATTTTTTAAATCCACCTGTGAGAGAACATCTCCGCAGGTTGGGGCTATAAAAAGAGCTGGAGCATGCCACTGCAGCTTCCAGCACGAGCTGACACAAGTGTGTGACGGCTTTGAGATGGGCGAGTGGGTGACGTCATCAGGACCCAGGTCACCGTTTGGAGCATGGGTAGGAGCATCGGCGGGGCCCTGGTACAGCAGAGGAGCGGGAAGGTCTTGGCGGACTTGCGATGAGTGATTGGGGTGGAGGAGTGATGATGGATCGTGGCTGAGATTTGACGAGAGATCGTGGCTGAGATTTGGTGGGTGATTGTGAGGAGGTTCGGCGAATGTTTGGTGCGGAGGGAGATCGTGGCAGAGGTGCGGTGAGTGTTTTTGTGGCGGAGGAGCGTTGAGGGATCATGGCGGAGGTGCAGCGTATGTTTGTGGCGGAGGAGCGGCGAGAGATCGTGGCAGAGATGCGGCGAGTGTTTTTGTGGCGGAGGAGCGGTGAGGGATCATGGCGAAGGTGCAGCAAATGTTTGTAGCGGAGGAGCGGCGAGAGATCGTGGCAGAAGTGCGGTGAATGAGGGTACGGGGCCCAGAAGAGCCGAGGGCCATGGGGCAGCACGGGCCAGCCCACACTGCGATATGTGTGCTCACTAGATCCGTGCAGCAGAGCAGGTCTCCAGTCGTCCTGGTGAACCCATGCCACTGGATAAAGGCCTAGCTGTGATAAGTCTGTAAATGGTGGCTGGTGTGCAACGGTCACCACAGGTTAAAAAAATCCAGGCACAGGCACCTTCCACCCCATCAATTGGAGTTCAGGACTAGAACATCGGGTCTTTCATTGAAACATCTGTGAACTCATGTGGAAGCAAGTCATCCTCGTTTGAGGGACCGCCTATGATGAACCATCAGAATAGGGAGCCAGAGCCTCAAGTTAACATCTCATTGTTAGGATAGCACCTCCAACAATAAATCTCTCACCATCCTCCACTTAGAGTGGCGCTTCTAACTCATGAGTGCTACCAACTAAGCCAGGCTGACATAGATATATTGGATCAAGGAGTAGACTAAAGCTCCCTCTATTATCCAAAAATATCATCCATTTTTATAGCACCTTTCTCATAACAAAATGGCACAAGATACTTTATAGGAGAGCAGAGTACAAGAAGCAGGGCTGTAGAGCTTAGGGGAGGGGATGTAGGCATCATCAGAGATAAATTTTAAGGAGGCTTTTGAATAAAAAGCATGGTAAAGAAATTTTAGAAGTGAGGATAGGGTTGATGAGTCTGCAAGATAAGTAAATGGGTTTCAGATTTTTGGACTGGATCAGTGAAGGCCAGCAAGGAGATTATTGGAAAAATTAAATTTGTCATTAAAGGCATTCAGGAGGGTTTCAACCGCTGTAAAGCAGAGGCAGAGTCAAGAAGGAAGCCAATGTTACAGATGTTCAGGCAGGTAGTTTTGGTTATGTTTTGGATGTGGAGATAAAGTTAATCGCAGGGTAAAAACATGACGGTGGTTATAAATGTCGACGTGGACAGCTGGGAAAGAGATGGAATTGAAAATAAATTTCTTCCAGGAGCCAAGTAAGTTCTGATACATCTAAGACTTGATGTAATAGGTAGTTATGGAATTAAGTGTGCTAGTTGAGGATTAAATGCTATCGTGTTTGTGGATGATGTTTAAGAGACAGAAGAAATTTAAACTGAATTTTATTACTGTAGCAGTAGTCTAAATCCCACCTCCCAGAGGTGGTCACATGTATGGGCAGGAGAATATAATGAGTACTTAACTGGGAGTCAAATCGGGCAGAGCAGATAGGAACAGCCATGCACAAAATATAGGTCAGATTGCCCTCTGTTCCCCAGCGTTAACAGAAAATATACCTTACAGTATCTGACTGGCTGAATGTTGTATGCTTGTACTTGCCAAGGACAGACAGTTGTGTTGAGAATACCCTCTTGCGGCACATCGGTAACAATGCAAAGCTCTCTGCTACTGTTTTGAGCCTATATAACAATTTTGGAGAGCTCCAATGGGTGGTGGTGGGAGGGGCGGGGGGGGGGGGGAGAAACTAAAATATGATATAAATCAAAATATAACTGCCAGGGGTCAGCAGGATCTTGAAAATATGAGCCAAAACCTAAATCAGTAACACTGGGTTTAGTGCTACATGAAGCACACCCACGGTCAACCTACATTTGATATTAATTCTTTCTGCATGCCTGCTTTTTGTTCAGCTCGTCCTACATGTTTCTTTGTGCTTTCCCATGATGCTGAGTATTCTAAATAGAACATGTCTGGTTCTGTTGCCTTTTAAATTCTGTCGGACCATAACTAAAACCTTGTTTAGAATATTAAATATGCAAATACAATTTTAGGACTTTCTAAAAATGTGTTAAAAAGCATTTCAAAATAAAGTCTAAACATTTATCAAAACCATTTTAGTCTTGTAACATGGGGAAAACAACTAAATAATAACTATTCTGTTAACTGTTATTAAGTGTAAAGTATTTCAATGTAATAAATAGTTGAACTCAAGTTGCTATTATATGTTGCACTGGGAGGATTTAACACTAAACTCGGCTTAGTTTGTTGATCTGAAACAGCTGATTTTACTTTAGTTCATTGAACAGTGGGACCACACACATCTGAAAGCACCTCTCTGATGTCAACTTATCTGAATGATTATTCATTTACGTGAGATTTCATTAAGTTATAAAGCAGGAAAATAATTGTTGCCATATTGAGTGTAGAAAAGGACTATTTTCGCAAAATCATTTACTAAAAATTTTGGAAAACTGGCCACTTACTAATTACCATCTATCAGGAAAAATCCTGAAGATATGTGCTATTGCAGTTTTGTTACCCACATTGAAATGGACCAGTTTATTTTGAATCTGACTGCATGAAACTACTGTCTTCCGTTCTGCAGCAGCAGCATGTTGAGAACTGGTAACTAAAAAAAAAAAATCACCATTAAACTTTATCACCACCGTGGTATTTATTAGGTTAACCAGATTCTGCACTGGACAGTCATTGAATCATAGAATAGTCATCATCATAGGCAGTCCCTCGGGATCGAGGAAGACTTGCTTCCACTCTTAGCATGAGTTCTTAGGTGGCTGTACAGTCCAATACGAGAACCACAGTTTCTGTCACAGGTGGGACAGATAGAAGTTGAGGGAAAGGGTGGGCAGGGAGCCTGGTTTGCCGCACACTCCTTCCACTGCCTGCGCATGATTTCTGCATGCTCTCGCCGATGAAACTCGAGGAGCTCAGCGCCCTCCCGGATGCACTTCCTCCACTTAGGGCGGTCTATGGCCAAGGACTCCCAGGTGTCAGTGGGGATGGCGCACTTTATCAGGGAGACTTTGAGGGTGTCCTTGTAACATTTCGTCTGCCCGCCTTTGGCTCGTTTGCCGTGGACGAGTTCAGAGTAGAGCACTTGCTTTGGGAGTCTCATGTCTGGCATGCGAACTATGTGGCCTGCCCAGCAGAGCTGATCAAATGTGGTCAGTGCTTCAATGCTGGGGATGTTGACCTGGACGAGGACGCTAATGTTTGTGCGTCTGTCCTCCCAGGGGATTTGCAGGATCTTGCGGAGACATCGCTGGTGGTATTTCTCAACACAGAAGGAGGCCCTTCGGTCCATCGAGTCTGCGCTGGCTCTTTCAAAGAGCAATCCAGTTAGTCCCACACCTCCATTCTTTCCCCAAATCCCTGCAATTTTTTTCTCCTTCAAGTATTTATCTAATTTTTTTTGAAGGCTTCTTTAGTTTATCCACATAACTGTAATCCCTCATCCCCTGAACCAGTCTAGTAAATCTCTTCTGTACCCTCTCCAAAGCCTTCACATCCTTCTTAAAATGTGGTGCCCAGAATGGGACACAATACTCCAGCTCAGAACAAAATAATGTTTTTTATAGGTTTAGCATAACTTCCTGGCTTTTGAATGCTATCCCTCCTATTTATAAAGCCTAGGATCCCATATGTTTTACTAACTGCTTTGTTAACCTGTCTTGCCAGCTTCTAAGATTTGTGCATAACACCCCTAGGTCTCTCTGTTCTTGCAGCCCCTTTAAAATTGTACCATCTAGTATGCATGGTCTCTCCTCATTCTTCCTACCAAATTGTATCACATAAGAACATAAGAATTAGGAGCAGGAGTAGGCCATTAGGCCTCTCAAGGAGGTGCTTATACTATTCAACTTCAGTACAGAAAATACCAACTGTGCTTTCATTTAAATGAATTTGAAACCCTGGAGACTGCTGTTCAAACTTTCAAATTGGCATTAACATGTTTAAAATGAATGGGTTAAAGTCTAGTCAGTGATGAGCTAGGTCACATAAACCAAAAAGGTTACGGGTTCAATCCTGTGTGTCAAATTAGCTGATCTCACCTGAGGTTGTGTTAAGGGAGTGGTTAGCCTCTGCACTCCCTGGTTAAATGTTTAAAAGTTTAATGTTGTGTTATTAAATCTCTTCTGAATGCTCAGACGCTCACTGAATAAATCATTTTATTATCATGCTACATCATGAATGCATGCGAGTACTGGAGCAATCAGCATCTACAGGGCTGAAATAAATTAACATTTTGACGTAAAAATTGTTATTAATATTTTTATGTGCCATGCATTGAAAAACCTGTAAATTTATGCTCCGTTACTAAGATCACCGTCTTCCACAACATTGCATGCTTCAGCCCCGACCTCTCCTCTCTGTCGCAAATTTTATAGACTAAGGGCTAGACTTTGCAATGGTGTCCAGATCGTCCAAAAATGGGCGGTATTTTCGGCTCAACTTTACTGATGTATCTGTCACTAGCTTCAACTCATCCAGAATGCTTCAGCCTATGTCATGACTTGCACCAAGTCACAAACCACTGCCCTCTCCAAGATGCAATTATCGTCTTTGCCCCAGCAAATTGTCTTGAAAATTCACACCTTCTCCTTGAAATCACCTGAGGGTCTCACCCCAACCTACCATATTTATCTTTCTGCTCTTCTAACTCCTGACTTTTATTTGACCCTATTATCTCTGCTCTACCATCAATGACTGTCCATTTAGTCACAACATTTTGCTTTCTGGAACACCCTGTCTAGTTTCCTCTGATTTGCCACTTCCCTGTGAGCTTTTTAAAAGCTCTTTAAAACCTTTTACTTCAACCAAGCCTTTGATATCCCACCATAACCACCTCTACTTTCCCTTCCTGCTCCACTGTTTTGCTTCCCTTTATATAAAGTTCTTGGAGAATCTTCCTGCATGTGAGGAGTGCCATCGAAATGTAAACTGGTATTGTAATTTTTATTATAACATCACACACTTTAGAGGTAATATACAGTGAGCATGTTTGCAGAAAAAAAAAGGTTGTCAAATACTTTTTCATTAAGGTGGTGTCGCTTTGAAACCACAACATTGGTTTAGATTAGATCTTGCACCAGGCATGATAAGTAATCTTTCAGATTCCCTTAAGGTTTGGCAATTCTAATTATTATTTCTAACATTTTTTTCTCCCCAATTCTCTCCTCTTATCCCTTCTCTCCTAAAGGCAATGACTCATGCTGGGGTACACAGTTCCACAAATTTAAAAGCCCAACCAGAAGCCTTTTGGGATGCTACTGCATTTGGACATATAAAGCAAGGCAGGATCCCTCCTAGAATGCCCCCCCCCCCACCTTACTGACCCAAGCCCAATCATTCAGGAAAGCTCTGAAAATCCCATGGCAATGTAGTGTGGGCACAGACCTTTCCCTCTCTGTAGCATCTCAGAATTGAGCATTCCACAGGTACTGTAGTAAGGAACGTTAGCCCTCTAGAGTTTGTGTTTATTGAGGGTTAAACAGAAGTGGAAACTGTACAAGAGTCTGCATTTAAAGGATTGTGCTATGTGAAAGTATGCCTGTCATATGGCAGACAGCAGCTTACTAACACCAGAACAATGTCTTAAGCATGCCAGACAATAATTAGAAACAGATCTTTCTTTTACAGACTACATTATGCTCACATATATTGTTAGTGAATTCATGTTGCTGATGCTATCAAAAGGATGCAACATCAAGATCATTATAGATTTCTGCAAATATTAGATATAATTTTGCATTTATATAGGTACTGCCCTGTTTATGTTTTATTTTCAAATGTTGAAGGCACTAGTATCTTTTCTGTACATTTTAGTATTTGGATGAAGAATGGCCTGAATTGGATGGCAATATCTCCTGCTTTACAATAGTGTTTTGAGAGAGATGCTTCAATTCCCTCATATCATAGAACTATTGAATATTACTGCACAGTAACAGCTAATTTTTCTCCACAAAGTACCTCATCTAATCCCATTTTTCTGCTTACTCACAAGATCCTTTAATATTCCTCCTTTATCAAGCAACTATGTAATGCCACTAAAAGAATTATAGACTCTGCTTCAACAACAGTTTGTAGCAAAGAATTTGACACACTATCTAATTTCTGTGCAGCTAAATTTTTTCTAACCTGTCCTTTAATTTTTTGTATTATTAGCCAGTACAAAGTTTGAACAAGCTACTGCTGTTATACAGACATCTTCAGCTCTTCCTGAACTTTCTACATCAACTCCCTCTGATGCTTTCACTCTTTCACAGTATGTTATAGATCAGTAAATATTGGGTCTGAAAGTCCGGCCTCCCCGGATCCGTACGGAGTGTGTACAGACCCGAGGAGACATTGCAAAAGCCGGTTTTCGGCGTGCGATGTGCATGTGCCGAAAACCAGTTTTTCCGATCTGTCGAGTTTCTGGCTTGACAGATCACACGCACTCAGGGAGTCGGACATTCCCACGGCAGAGATTGTGGTATTTCTTAAAACTCTTGCGCCTGGTAAAAGCAGGCACATAGATTACATTTACCAACGGAAGAGTTTTAAAACATAAAAATAAAATTTAAAAATACATATTTATGTTAAAAACCCTGCCCACTCAGGTAATTTTATTTTAAACCATAATTACAACTTTTTTAAAGCATCGTCAATTTTTTTTAAAAACATTTCTATCAACTTTAATTTCTGTAATGCATTTATGTGAGGTGTTTTAAAAAAATTTTTATTTAGTGTTTGGGTGTGTTTCTCATTCATAGTAATAGGAATTTCGGACTTACAAAACTCCTAGTACTATGAATGAGAAAATACTTTACTGTGATCGAGTGTTCAGGCGCACGTGACTCCTACGGACGTCCCAATGTGAACGCGCTCCGTTGCGCAAGAAGAAGAGGCCTCGAGTCCAGAATCTCTGGTGAGCGTTCAACCAAAAAGTGCGCATCTTTTCTCCTATTTTTAGTCGAATGCCCGCGGGAAGAAACCACCGGAATTTCAGGCCCATTGTAATAGCTAAAACAGAAACTTTACTTTGAGTCGGGGAGCAGGAGAGCAAGGAGTAGGAGCAGTGCCGAGTCGGGAGACCTACAAGAGGCCCATCAGCAGCAGTCGGGGAGCGGGAGAGTGAGGAGGAGGAGGAGCAGCGTCGAGTCGGGAGGCCTACAAGAGGCCAGCCGGTGCAGCTGCAGCAGGGTGAGAAGGCAAAAAGGTAGAAAGAAATCGAAAGGTGACGTCACAGCCAAGGGGGTAAGTGATTGGCTGGTGATTGGTCAGTGGTTTTTCTTTTTCTTTTATCAGTAACTAACCTTTGGCATTGTTCCAATTTAAGTTTATCTAAGGGTTTTATCATGGCAGGACAGCTCGGACAAGTGTTATGCTTCTCCTGTACTATGTGGGAAGTTAGGGACGCTTCCAGTGTTCCTGACGACTACGTGTGCAGGAAGTGCATCCGCGATGCTGTGAATGACGTGAATAGCAAGTTTTATTGAATTGGTCTTACCGCAGGTAAAAGGTACACAGCCAGATAGGAAATGGATGACCAACAGTAAGAGCAGTGCAAGGAAGGTAGTGCAGGGGTCCCCTGCGGTCATCCCCCTGCAAAACAGATACACCGCTTTGGGAACTGTTGAGGGGGATGACTCAGCAGCAGCCAAGTTCATGGTGGGTGGCTCTGCTGCACAGGAGGGCAGGAAAAAGAGTGGGAGAGCTATAGTGATAGGGGATTCAATTGTAAGGGGAATAGATAGACGTTTCTGCGGCCGCAACCGAGACTCTAGGATGGTATGTTGCCTCCCTGGTGCAAGGGTCAAGGATGTCTCGGAGCAGGTGCAGGGCATTCTGAAAAGGGAGGGTGAACAGCCAGATGTCGTGGTGCATATAGGTACCAACGATATAGGTAAAAAACGGGATGAGATCATAAAGACGAATTTAGGGAGCTAGGAGCTAAATTAAAAAGTAGGACCTCAAAAGTAGTAATCTCAGGATTGCTACTAATGCCACGTGCTAGTCAGAGTAGGAATTGCATGATAGCTCAGATGAATACGTGGCTTGAGGAGTGGTGCACAAGGGAGGGATTCAAATTCCTGGGACATTGGAACCGGTTCTGGGGGAGGTGGGACCAGTACAAACTGGACGGTCTGCACCTGGGCAGGACCAGAACGAATGTCCTCGGGGGAGTGTTTGCTAGTGCTGTTGGGGAGGGAGATGGGAACCTATGCAGAGAGACAGAGGGAAGTAGAATGGGGGCAGAAGCAAAAGATAGAAAGAAGAAAAGTAAAAGTGGAGGGTAGAGAAACCTAAGGCAAGAAGCAAAAAGGGCCACATTACACCAAAATGCTAAAGGGGCAAAGAGTGTTAGAAAGACAAGCCTGAAGGCTCTGTGTCTCAATGCGAGGAGTATTCGGAATAAGGTGGACGAATTAACTACGCAGATAGCAGTTAATGGGTATGATGTAATTGGCATCACGGAGACATGGCTCCAGGGTGACCAAGGCTGGGAACTCAATATCCAGAGGTATTCAACATTTAGGAAGGATAGACAGAAAGGAAAAGGAGGTGGGGTGGCATTGCTGGTTAAAGAGGAAATTAATGCAATAGCAAGAAAGGACATTAGCTTGGATGATGTAGAATCGGTATGGGTGGAGCTACGGAATACCAAGGGGCAGAAAACGCTACTGGGAGTTGTGTACAGACCACCAAACAGTAGTAGTAAGGTGGGGACAGCATCAAACAAGAAATTAGGGATGCATGCAATAAAGGTACAGCAGTTATGGGTGACTTTAATCTACATATTGATTGGGCTAACCAAACTGGTAGCAATGAGGTGGAGGAGGATTTCCTGGAGTGTATTTGGGATGGTTTTCTAGACCAATATGTCGAGGAACCAACTAGGGAGCTGGCCATCCGAGACGGAGTGATGTCTAATGAGAAAGGACTAATTAGCAATCTTGTTATGCGAGGCCCCTTGGGGAAGAGTGACCATAACATGGTAGAATTCTTTATTAAGATGGAGAGTGACACAGTTAATTCAGAAACTAAGTTCCTGAACTCAAGGAAAGGTAACCTCGATGGTTTGAGGTGTGAATTGGCTAGAATAGACTGGCAAAGGATACTTAAAGGGTTGACAGTTGACAGGCAATGGCAAACATTTAAAGATCACATGGATGAACTTCAACAATTGTACATCCCTGTCTGGAGTAAAAATAAAACGGGGAAGGTGGCTTAACCGTGGCTAACAAGGGAAATTAAGGATAGTGTTAAATTCAAGGAAGTGGCATATAAATTGGCCAGGAAAAGCAACAAACTTGAGGATTGGGAGAAATTTAGAATTCAGCAGAGGAGGACAAAGAGTTTAATTAAGAGGGGGAAAATAGAGTACGAGAAGAAGCTTGCCAGAAACATAAAAACTGACTGCAAAAGCTTCTATAGATATGTGAAGAGAAAAAAATTAGTGAAGACAAACGTAGGTCCCTTTCAGTCGGATTCAGGTGAATTTATAATGGGGAACGAAGAAATGGCATACCAATTGAACAAATACTTTGGTTCTGTCTTCACGAAGGAAGACACAAATAACCTTCCGGAAGTACTAGGGGACAGAGGGTCTAGTGAGGAGGAAGAACTGAAGGATATCCTTCTTAGGCAGGAAATTGAGTTCGGGAAATTAATGGGATTGAAGGCCGATAAATCCCCGGGGCCTGATAGTCTGCATCCCAGAGTACTTAAGGAAGTGGCCCTAGGAATAGTGGATGCATTGGTGATCATTTTGAAACAGTCTATCGACTCTGGATCAGTTCCTATGGACTGGAGGGTAGCTAACGTAACACCACTTTTTAAAAAGGGAGGGAGAGAGAAAGCGTTTAATTATAGACCAGTTAGCCTGACATCAGTAATGGAGAAAATGTTGGTTTCAATTATTAAGGATGAAATAGTGCATTTGGAAAGCAGTGACAGGATCAGTCCAAGTCAGCATGGATTTATGAAGGGGAAATCATGCTTGACAAATTTTCTGGAATTTTTTGAGGATGTAACTAGTAGAGTGGACAAGGGAGAACCAGTGGATGTGGTGTATTTGGACTTTCAAAAGGCTTTTGACAAGGTCCCACACAAGATATTGGTGTGCAAAATCAAAGCACATGGTATTGGGGGTAATATACTGACGTGGATAGAGAACTGGTTGGCAGACAGAAAGCAGAGAGTCGGGATAAACGGGTCCTTTTCAGAATGGCAGGCAGTGACTAGTGGAGTGCCGCAGGGCTCAGTGCTGGGACCCCAGCTCTTTACAATATACATCAATGATTTGGATGAAGGAATTGAGTGTAATATCTCCAACTTTGCAGATGACACTAAACTGGGTGGCGGTGAGAGCTGTGAGGGGGACGCTAGGAGGCTGCAGGGTGACTTGGACAGGTTAGGTGAGTGGGCAAATGCATGGCAGATGCAGTATAATGTGGATAAATGTGTGGTTATCAACTTTTGGGGCAAAAACACAAAGACAGATTATCTGAATGGCAGCAGATTAGGAAAAGGGAGGTGCAACGAGACCTGGGTGTCATGGTTTATCAGTCATTGAAAGTTGGTATATAGGTACAGCAGGCAGTGAAGAAGGCAAATGGTATGTTGGCCTTCATAGCGAGCGGATTTGAGTATAGGAGTATAGGAGCAGGGAGGTTTTACTGCAGTTGTACAGGATCTTGGTGAGGCCTCACCTGGAATATTGTGTTCAGTTTTGGTCTCCTAATTTGAGGAAGGACCTTCTTGCTATTGAGGGAATGCAGTGAAGATTCACCAGACTGATTCCCTGGATGGCAGGACTGACATATGAGAAGAGGCTGGATCAACTGGGCCTTTATACATTGGAGTTTAGAATGATGAGGGGGGATCTCATAGAAACGTATAAGATTCGGACGGGACGGGATAGGTTAGATGTGGGTAGAATGTTCCCGATGTTGGGGAAGTCCAGAACTTGGGGACACAGTCTTACGATAAGGGGTAGGCCAGTTAGGATTGAGTTGAGGAGAAACTTCTTCATTCAGAGTTGTTAACCTGTGGAATTCCCTGCCGCAGAGAGTTGTTGGTGCCAGTTCATTGGATATATTCAAGAGGGAGTTAGATATGGCTCTTACGGATCAAGGGGTATGGAGAGAAAGCAGGAAAGGGGTACTGAGGGAATGATCAGCCATGATCTTATTGAATGGTGGTGCAGCCTCGAAGGGCCGAATGGCCTACTCCTGCACTTATTTTCTATGTTTCTATCTTAACCTTAGTATTCAATCGCAGCTATTGAGACAATGTTACCTCCCTCTCAGAAGTCTGATATTCGCAGCCCTGCGTGAACCACTTATTTATAATATTACCTGTCTTGACCCAGTTTCTGATATATGGTCCACGATCTTGGTCTGCAAAATCTGCAAGGGTGTGATCCAAGCAGTTGTGCCAGGATCATGCTGCAATGGAACTTCACCACTGAATTCGCCCTCCCTACCGTCCCCGCACAATTCAAGGGGCAGAGCAGATGAAGAAGCCCTTTGGTGCTGTGGTGGGAGCGATGTGGGGGTGGGGGGGACTTCTGTGGTATCTGGTCAGCTTTGGGGAGGGAAGGTATGCCAGTTTCCACCACAACCCTCCGCCCCATAACCATCCCATTTCCACTGAAGAGCAATCCGGGTACCCAAACGGACTCCTCATAAAGTGGTCCATTTCAACTGTCCTCCAAGCACTTTTTGGCCTCAGCATCAGAGATCCAGGCCCTGACCCCAGTCTGAACTCCAGACAGGCCCCAGTCCCGCCAGGATCAGGCAGGTATGCCTGCTGAGACCAGACCTACCTGAACCACTTCTACGTTGGGTTGCAACTGTGGGCTAGGGAGCAGGAACTGTAACCCTGCATGCCATTATATCAATAGCCTTATTGGAACAGGCCGAGGGTCTCTCCCACAAAGCCATCCTGTAACTCACTCTTAAGGCAAGGTTTCAGCATAGATGGCTTCTGACCAGGTTTGTCACCATTCCAACTTATGCACGAAATGCTGCAGAGAGGTCAAAGGGCACAAGGAAGGATAAAACAGCACATTCACAATCACAGTTATTTGTGATTGTGTGCTAAGGCCATTGCAGCACTGTAAGAAGAGCGATTAACAGACTGGAGGGATTCAAATTGGGAATTCCAGGAAATATAGTCATAGGACTCTGAGGCAATGATGCGTTCAAGAACCTTAGAGAGAACAGGGAGGCTAGAAATAGGCCGTAGTTACAGCAGAAGGTCAGGGCAAAGATGGTTTTGGTTTGAGGACGGGGTGATAATGGCAATTTTGAATGGCAGTGGAAAGGTGCCTGAGAAATGTAGCCAGTGACAAGGTAAGCTAGCCTGGGAGCAAGGAGCACAAGTTGAGTGAGGAGGAGACTAAGGGAGCGGGAAGTGGGGTTCATGATGAGCTTCGAGAGGGCATGTGGGAGAGGGTGGAGTAACTGCAAAATGATGAGTGTCCAGGGCTAGAGTGGGTGGAAGACTTTACACCATGACCAGCTGTTGTAATGAAAGTGGACTTCTGTGAAAGGGTCCCATTTATGCACCCGCCAGCATCGGACCCAAGTGGCTGCCTAACGCCATAAATGTCTGCTCCTCCTCACACCCAATAGGTACCACAGCTGCACCAACATTGGCACAGGAATCCAACTACTATATGTTAATTGTCTGTTCCCGAGTATTCAGACAGTGCCAGGCACAAGTCCCACTCCAGCACTATTACAGCAGCAGAGTGGGTTTGCAGGTTTTTACGGCTAATGCATCACATTTTCAAAAGCAAAACTAACAATGGACTAATTTATGTGATGACCCCTGTGAGTGCCCGTAAGCCTTCTGTGGTGATCTAGAAAATCTCTGTGACATAAAATCTGAGGGCATAGGTGACCTACATGGTTAGTAATAGTGCCTAGCAGATGGTCAATTGCCTTTGTGGGGTATGTGACACACTTCAATTACACTCTTCCTACTGAACCCGAGTGTCTGCCATTGTTCTGCCATGTCCAGTTATTTGATCCTGTTGCAGTATACCGAATGCCATGGGTAATATCGACTGTGATTTGTGGCCCTTCTTAACCCTCTGCACTCCCAAACCATCTATTCGTCAAGCTCCTGCTGTACTGAAATAATCAGCAATAGTTGCTGCGCCAATGCTAAAGGATGAAAACTGAATTTTCATTTCTGTTCCTAAAGTTTATTTTCCATGTAATTTATTTTATATTCTCTGCATGTTTTGTATCAGGCGCAAAATTGGATTTTGTCCAGCTTTTTCACCAGGTTAAACATCTAGGCTATATGTGATTCATTTGGCAAGATTTCCACAATGGATAGAAATCTGCCAATTATTAGGGGCAATAAACTTTATAACTTGTTCTGTTCAGCCACTATGACTTTAGTCTTCTGCCACTGATGGAGTCTAGATCTAATCAGGTCTGTTTTAAAACCCACACAAAACTTTGTGTGCTCTTATTATTTTTCACAGGACTTTCATTGGAATCGAAACTGCGATTCTTTCTTTCAAGAAATAGATTGCGTGCAACATGACTTCTGATGAAAAAAAAGCAATTCAGAAGAGGTGCATACCTAAGTGGAAAGATTTGCAGTTCAAAGGAAAATGATTTTGGTCCCTCTGAGGGACATCGTGCAAAGAGATTCAGATTGAGCAGAACTGTCATCACTCAAGCCTATGGGTCGGTTGCTCTACAAATACACAATCTTCCAGTCACTTCCACCGATTTTTCCTGAGGCAGTGAAATTTACAGTTACCTAGAATCTTGTTGCAGAGTCTTTTCAAAGGCCTGATAGAGATTAAAGTGGTATTACGCAGAGCACAGTACTCGGTGTTTTAGGCTTTAATGGTACCTTTTTCAGGCTCAGCCTAATTCTAATAACAGTGGTAATACCTTACCCATATTAAGCCTGCCACTGACAGTTCGATAGGATGGGGCATTGCACATCAGCAATCCTTGCATTAATGTGCTAAAAGAAATACGGCCAAACATGGGAAAAAAATTGTGTTAGCCCTTAAAGAGGCTGAAAGTATTTCAAATACATATTGCAGCTTTTCCAGATTTGGGGCAAAAAAGGTTGTCAACACTATCCAGTGTCTAGCACAACAAATAAAGATTCAAACAATGGAGTCTGCGTGCTAATGATGGAGCGGCACAGCACTTGAATCTCCTGTTGATGACTGGCAAAGTAGAGGTGATGCTGCATGAGAAGGTGGTTGCTCTGTTCACTTTAGGGCACCATCCTCAAAAGACATCACACCAGTATGCATAAAAGGAGGTGGAGACCAGGCTCAACACTGCAAAACCTATCTGGAAGACCTGGGAATAGCAGGTTAAAGGGTGGCTTGTAAAATTTAAAGGGGTTGCAGCCATTTAAACTGTTGCATAAGGGGCCAAAAATTATTTCAGAATTCAGAAAGGTTGAAAATAGCATTTTAATATCTGTAAGTCTTTCTATAAGCTGTATGTACTAGATAGATGGGCCAAGATTGCATACCATAAAGTGCTTTCTATCAACACTTCACTTATATCAGAGTTTTCTGGTTTTTACACTAGATATTCTTTGGGTTCAGTGCTACTGGTCACTCCTGGCATAAAAGGGCACCCTTTTTCTGCCCAATATCTAGTTAACTGATAGCATGGCTGAGGGATCGTAACAGAGAACCCTATTCTGTATATCAAGATTGGTGACCCCAGATCACATCACCAAAAACAGTTTAGCCATTATGGGGTAGACACAGCAGAATTCACCTCCAAAAATGTTGGTATGTTTATTTTAAGGCATAAACTTGCCAAAAATGGCAAATAAACTTGGATCAATTAGGCATTACAGAATAATATTTAATAGTTTCTACATTTGTGTGCACTACATTTGGAAAATTAAACACAAAATCAGTTTAAATAAAGAAAACTCTACAGCCCATTTGATCTTATCCTTCCTTATTACCAAAACAAGCACCTGCACTGCTTCACTACAGAATCAAATATACTGGATTTGTTTGTGGTGGGTCCTTCATTCCACTTAACGTTGTGTTCAGCTATGCGAAGTTAAGACAGGACATAGGTTCGAGTTTAGAGTTAAAAAATGGTAACTCTGGCATCAAATCAGTGTTGCACACTGATTGACGTCATAATCTGCCTGCTCTGCATGCTGCCAGTGGACGTAAGGTGTGCGCACACAAACCCCTTTTCTAAGATGATATCTATGCATTTCCTATCGGAAGCGTGCATGTGCATCTCAGACCCCATTATCGAAAGTCAGAAGGCTGCGTAGTGCATAAAAAATGAGCGCTACACACTTAGCACCCATTAATTTTATAAGCTCAACTTTGGCCCCACTAACTGTTGCTCGCTCACTGTTCTTAACATTCTCCATGTAACTTTTCACACTGGGCCTTTTCCGAGCAATCTGAGTGTGTTGGTAACAGTAAGATCAGCATTTAACATCCTCCATGCTCAGAAAGTAAGGGAAAGTCAGACCCAGCACTGCATATATGCTGCTGACTAAAACAACATTTTCGTTAAAAAAATTTGAAAAGATAACAAAGCATGTAATTTTAACCATTAAAATATTTTTGGAGGACAGACATGTTGCGCAAATTTTTATTGTACAATTCATTTTTTTTCTATAATATTTGAAGAAATTCAAAATAGTAACATTTAAAACAAGGAATTCTAAAATAGTCAGAACATTTAAAAAAGATTATTGAGATACAAGATGTTCAGGCGTTCAGATGTTCTGGCATCATACAAATTGGGCATTTTGGCATCCTTAGAATGATTAATGTTTAGCAATCTAACATAAATCAAAAGTAACAAGCAAAGCAAATTGCACTGCATTTATTTATGCCAACGCATTTCTCAGCAGAAGTGGATAGCAGAACATAAGAAATTTCTCCTTCGTCTAGGTTTCAGCCAGTCAAACCATTCTGCCACAACCCTTTCCTCTCTATCTTATCGATACTCTGATGGTCATTTCTGCTATGAGCTTTCCTCATTTTCCTCAAGCTCCAACTACTACTATCTTCTGCAATATTTTCATCTTTCTTGTGTTAAAACTATGGTTCACTCCATCATCTCTTACCCCAAATCATTCCTTCCAAAGACCTCTAAAGTATGCAACTCCTTACCTTCAAGCTCAGTCTTGCCATTCTCCGAGAATCACCAGACTTTCAAAATTCAAACTTGGCACTGCTTAAATACTACTTTTTAAATTTACTTTGACCCTGAAATTACACCATGGAATATTAATGTGTTAGTCTGAAATTCCTTTCTCTGCTAATTTAATAGAAGCATTAACCTAATCTATCCCGTGGCATAAGCTCAAGGCCTTTGTCATCTCTCAAACTCTCTTCAATCTTGGTAGTGTCCTGCATGACAGCCTTTAGGTTTCTCATTCTTAAAATGAAACGGTTAAACAAACTCATTTAAAATTAAAAAGACTCATTTATAAGATTTAATCATCAAACTCAGTTGATTTGCTGGACAATCAGCAAAAATTAGAAACAAACAATATTTGAGTAACCAGATTGGAAAATGGCATTTACTGCCTCAATTTGACTTAGCCTGAACTCCCTATTCAATTTATTTTCCCATGTGGTACCACTTACCTACACATCTTGAACCATCTGCAGTGGGTAGGTACCCATGATAACACTTGCAAAAGAAACTGCCAACTGTGTTGGAGCATTCACCTCCGTGACATATGCCAGGAATAGTAGCGCACTCATCAACATCTAAACAATAAAAGAGAAGAGTTCACAGTTAGTAAAATAAATGTAATTGTAACCTGCTACATCATTTAAATATCTAGTTGTTTTCCCCTTTGATGACTACATTGGAGTGATTGCTACTGTTACAATTCGGCCAGTCTCCAAACATTCTTACTCAATCCTCATCATCAACAGCAGCGTCCATAAACTTACCTAACATATACAGTGAATAGAACATAGAAAACTTGAGGGCTAATAAACTATCTTTGCTACTTTTGCATTTTGGTGGTCAGGCCTCAATTATATTTGAATGACGAACTGCCAGCGCTATTTACACTGCTTATAAGCATCTCACTGTTTGAGAGGGTGTCAAATCTCTTGGAGCTGCTGCTTCTTAAAGCCAGTCTATGCACCTGTTAAAGGGGAAGTTGAATTCTCACTGATGGTGCGTGGAAAGTGCATTTCTAGAGAAGCAGGCAGAGTGTCAACAGCTATGGCAACCTGATTTCCAGATACTAGAGATGGTTACTGAAAAAGGCAGAGCAGAGCAAGGAAAGAGGTCTGGACAGAGGCGTCTGAGTGGGCCAACGCCAGTAGTATTATTTCTAGGACTTGCCTGCAGTGCTACAAAAAAATGTAATGATCTTACCAGGTTCATAAATGTAATTGTAACCTGCTACATCATTTAAATATCTAGTTGTTTTCCCCTTTGATGACTACATTGGAGTGATTGCTACTGTTACAATTCGGCCAGTCTCCAAACATTCTTACTCAATCCTCATCATCAACAGCAGCGTTCATAAAGAACATTCTGCTCTTACTTTGCTTCACTCTGGAGCATCCGCGATGCTGAGGATGTTGTGAATAGCACGTTTAGTGAGTTGGTCACACCGCAGGTGAAGGTTACTCAGGCAGATAGGGAATGGGTGACCATCAGGCAGAGCAGTGGAAGGAAGGTAGTGCAGGGGTCCCCCTGTGATCATCTCCCTCCAAAACAGATATACCATTTTGGGTACTGTTGGGGGAGATAACTCATCAGGGGAAGGCAGCAGCAGCAGCCAAGTTCATGTCACCATGGGTGGCTCTGCTGCACAGGAGGGCAGGAAAAAGAATGGGAGAGCTATCGTGGTAGGGGATTCTATTGTAAGGGGAATAGATAGACGTTTCTGCGGCCGCAATCGAGACTCCAGGATAGTATGCTGCCTCCCTGGTGCAAGGGTCAAGGATGTCTTGGAGCTGCTGCAGGGCATTCTGGAGGGGGAAGGGTGAACAGCCAGTTGTCGTGGTGCATATAGATAACAACGATATAGGTAAAAAAATGGGATGAGGTCCTACAAGCAGAATTTAGGGAGCTAGGAGTTAAATTAAAAAGTAGGACCTCAAAGGTAGTAATCTCAGGATTGCTACCACTGCCACGTGCTAGTCAGAGTAGAAATAGCACGACAGTTAAGATGAATATGTGGCTTGAGGAATGGTGCAAGAGGGAGGGATTCAAATTCCTGGGACATTGAAACCAGTTCTGGGAGAGGTGGGACCCGTACAAAACGGACGGTCTGCACCTGGACAGGACCGGAACCAATGTCCGAGGGGAGTGTTTGCTAGTGCTGTTGGGGAGGGTTTAAACTAATATGGCAGGGGGGTGGGAATCTATGCAGGGAGACAAATGGAAGTAAAATGCGGGCAGAAGCAAAAGGTAGAAAGGAGATAAGGAAAGGTGGAGGGCAGTGAAATCAAAGGCAAAAATCAAAAATGGTCAAATTACAACATTATTCCAAAAAGACAAAGAGTGTTAAAAAAAACAAGCCTGAAGGCTCGGTGTCTCAATACGAGGAGCATTCGTAATAAGGTGGATGAATTAACTACGCAGATAGATGTTAACGGATATGATGTAATTAGGATTACGGAGACATGGCTCCAGGGTGGGAACTCAACATCCAGGGGTATTCAATATTCAGGAAGGATAGACAGAAAGGAAAAGGAGGTGGGGTAGCATTGCTGGTTAAAGAGGAGATTAACGCAATAGTAAGGAAGGACATTAGCTTCGATGATGTGGAATCTGTATGGGTAGAGCTGCGGAACACCAAAGGGCAGAAAACGCTAGTGGGAGTTGTGAACAGACCATCAAACAGTAGTAGTGAGGTTGGGGATGGCATCAAACAGGAAATTAGGAATGTGTGCAATAAAGGTACAGCAGTTAACATGGGAGACTTTAATCTACATATAGATTGGGCAAACCAAACAAGTAGCAATACAGTAGAGGAGGATTTCCTGGAGTGTATAAGGCATGGTTTTCTAGACCAATATGTTGAGGAACCAACTAGAGAGCAGGCCATCCTAGACTGGGTCTTGTGTAATGAGAGAGGATTAATTGGCAATCTTGTTGTGCGAGGCCAAAGTGATCATAATATGGTAGAATTCTTAATTAAGATGGTGAGTGACACAGTTAATTCAGAGACTAGGGTCCTAAACTTATAGAAAGATAACTTCGATGGTATGAGACGTGAATTGGTTGGATAGACTGGCGAATGATACTTAAAGGGTTGATGGTGGATAGGCAATGGCAGACATTTAAAGATCACATGGATGAACTTCAACAATTGTACATCCCTGTCTGGCGTAAAAATAAAATGGGGAAGGTGGCACAACCGTGGCTAACAAGGGAAATTAGGGATAGTGTTAAATCTAAGGAAGAGGCATATAAATTGGCCAGAAAAAGCAGCAAACCTGAGGACTGGGAGAAATTTAGAATTCAGCAAAGGAGGACAAAGGGTTTAATTAGCAGGGGAAAATAGAGTATGAGAGTAAGCTTGCAGGAACATAAAAACTGACTACAAAAGCTTCTATAGATATGTGAAGAGAAAACGATTAGTGAAGACAAATGTAGGTCCCTTGCAGTCAGAATCATGTGAATTTATAATGGAGAACAAAGAAATGGCAGACGAATTGAACAAATACTTTGGTTCTGTCTTCACTAAGGAAGATACAAATATCCTTCCGGAAATACTAGGGGACCGAGAGCCTAGCGAGAAGGAGGAACTAAAGGAAATCCTTATTAGTCAGGAAATTGTGTTAGGGAAATTGATGGGATTGAAGGCCGATAAATCCCCAGGGCCCTGATAGTCTGCATCCCAGAGTACTTAAGGAAGTGGGCCGAGAAATAGCAGATGCATTGGTTGTCATTTTGCAACCTTCTATAGACTCTGGATCAGTTCCTATGGATTGGAGGGTAGCTAATGTAACCCCACTTTTTAAAAAAGAAAGGAGAGAGACCGGTTAGCCTGACATCGGTAGTGGGGGAAAATGTTTGAATCAATTATTAAAGATGTAATAGCAGTGCATTTGGAAAGCAGTGACACGATTGGTCCAAGTCAGCATGGATTTATGAAAGGGAAATCATGCTTGACAAATCTTCTAGAATTTTTTGAGGATGTAACTAGTAGAGTGGACAAGGGAGAACCAGTGGATGTGGTGTATTTGGACTTTCAAAAGGCTTTTGACCAGGTCCCACACAAGAGATTAGTGTGCAAAATTAAAGCACATGGTATTGGAGGTAATGTATTAACATGGAGAGAGAATTGGTTGGCAGACAGGAAGCAAAGAGTAGGAATAAACGGGTCCTTTTCATAATGGCAGGCAGTAACTAGTGGGGACCGCAAGGTTCTGTGCAGGGCCCCCAGCTATTTACAATATACATTAATGATTTGGACAAAAGAATTGAATGTAATATCTCCAAGTTTGCAGATGACACAAAGCTGGGTGGCAGTGTGAACTGTGAAGAGGATGCTAAGAGGCTGCAGGGTGACTTGGACAGGTTAGGTGAGTGGGCAAATGCATGGCAGATGCAGTATAATGTAGATAAATGTGAGGTTATCCACTTTGGTGGCAAAAACAGGGAGGCAGAATATTATCTGAATGGTGACAGATTAGGAAAAGGGGAAGTGCAACGAGACCTGGGTGTCATTGTACATCAGTATTGAAAGTTGGCATGCAGGTACAGCAAGCGGTGAAGGCGGCAAATGGCATGTTGACCTTCATAGCGAGAGGATTTGAGTATAGGAGCAGGGAGGTCTTATTGCAGTTGTACAGGGCCTTGATGAGGCCACACCTTGAATATTGTGTACAGTTTTGGTCTCCTAATCTGAGGAAGGACATTCTTGCTATTGAGGGAGTGCAGCGAAGGTTCACCAGACTGATTCCCGGGATGGCAGGACTGACATATGAAGAAAGACTGAATCGACTAGGCTTATATTTACTGGAATTTAGAAGAATGAGAGGGGATCTCATAGAACATAGAAACATAGAAAATAGGTGCAGGAGTAGGCCATTCGGCCCTTCTAGCCTGCACCGCCATTCAATGAGTTCATGGCTGAACATGAAACTTCAGTACCCCCTTCCTGCTTTCTCGCCATACCCCTTGATCCCCCTAGTAGTAAGGACCTCATCTAACTCCTTTTTGAATATATTTAGTGAATTGGCCTCAACAACTTTCTGTGGTAGAGAATTCCACAGGTTCACCACTCTCTGGGTGAAGAAGTTCCTCCGCATCTCGGTCCTAAATGGCTTACCCCTTATACTTAGACTGTGACCTCTGGTTCTGGACTTCCCCAACATTGGGAACATTCTTCCTGCATCTAACCTGTCTAACCCCGTCAGAATTTTAAATGTTTCTATGAGGTCCCCTCTCATTCTTCTGAACTCCAGTGAATACAAGCCCAGTTGATCCAGTCTTTCTTGATAGGTCAGTCCCGCCATCCCGGGAATCAGTCTGGTGAACCTTCGCTGCACTCCCTCAATAGCAAGAATGTCCTTCCTCAGGTTAGGAGACCAAAACTGTACACAATACTCCAGGTGTGGCCTCACCAATGCCCTGTACAACTGTAGCAACACCTCCCTGCCCCTGTACTCAAATCCCCTTGCTATGAAGGCCAACATGCCATTTGCTTTCTTAACCGCCTGCTGCACCTGCATGCCAACCTTCAATGACTGATGTACCATGACACCCAGGTCTCTTTGCACCTCCCCTTTTCCTAATCTGTCACCATTCAGATAATAGTCTGTCTCTCTGTTTTTACCACCAAAGTGGATAACCTCACATTTATCCACATATAACATTCTGGCGGGATTGGACAGGTTAGATGCAGGAAGAATGTTCCCGATTGTGGGGAAGTCCAGAACCAGGGGTCACAGTCTAAGGATAAGGGGTAAGCCATTTAGGACCGAGATGAGGAGAAACTTCTTCACTCAGACAATTGTGAACCTGTGGAATTCTCTACCACAAAGTTGTTGAGGCCAGTTCGTTAGATATATTCAGAAGGGAATTAGATGTGGCCCTTACGGCTAAAGGGATCAAGGTGTATGGAGAGAAAGCAGCCATGATCATATTGAATGGTGGTGCAGGCTCAAAGGGCTGAATGGCCTACTCCTGCACCTATTTTCTATGTTTCTATTTCTGTTAAGTTCTTTGATATTTCACATTGCATTCATTTTCTTTCACATCGTCACCCTCTTGCACATGCTCACTGCTTCTTCTTCACAGCATGAAAACTATGCTGAACTGCTTCACACATCTTCACAACCCATTCACAATGCACACATTAACCTACTCCTACGCTCCTTGCAGGACAAGCTGGCACACAACAGAAGAGAAAGTGCAAGAACTGCGGGAGGTGCAGCTGCATTACAAATTCTCAATCGAACGGAGGATGTCATGATCGATATTATTGGCAAGAGGACATGCAACGTTGGAGATTGCAAGAATGAAGTTCTTGCATCAAGTTCTTCGGCCATTTTCCCTTCCTCTTAACTCTGTAGCTCACAAACTATGGCAATCTGGGGCTGCATTGTGTTGCCACTCCTCTGCTACCACTTCCTTTTCTGTCACCTAAGAACTCATTTTTAGAGTGGAAGCGATTCCAAGGGACTGCCTATGATGATGACCACTTCCTGTTGCTATTAGATTATAATTTTTGGGCTTGACTTTCCACTAGGTGGCTAAGGCCCCAAAAAATTGAACTTATTCCAGCGATGTGGGACGTATCGCCTATGCTGATCATCGCCACAAGGCCCATTTTTTTTTTGTTGCAATTTTCCACTCGGCCTTACCCAGACGATGTCAAATGGGCGATCTGATTTTTTGACGATCTCACGATCACCCAAAAAAAGCAGAAGTCAAACGGAAGTCAAAAAAAAGCTTCCCTAGCAACGCTATTGTACGCATGTGTGGGATTTTTTTTTCGGGTTGATTTTGTTTGGCACGTTTGGAGAGTTCATGGGTCATCGCACATGCTCAGAAGCACAGGGAGGGTCGGAGAGAGTGGGAGAGAGAAAGGAGAGAAGCAGTGAGGAAGAAATCTTTGAAACTTTGACAAATCTATTAAATATCTTTATTAAATTTGATTGACGTGATAGCTAGTATAGTAGCTGTTATTTATTTTCGATTAGCTATCTATTATCTTTTATATATCATCAATGCAAGCACAAAAAGCAAAGGGAGATGGCAAGGGAAAGGGCAAAAGCTTTTCGTGAGGAGGCCAACGAAGCCCTTGTAAATGTGGTCTCAACAAGGTGGGAGGACTTGACACGGGGTGGACATGGGTTCACCCCGTGCATATAGGCGAATTTGGCTGAAGATTGCCGATGTCGTTACATCGGCATCAAATGAGGTGCGGACGGCTGACCAGTGCCGCAAGAGATGGAACAGCCTGCTGGCAGCTGCCAGAGTAAGTTGGATTATATATTCTATATTTAAAACATATTTAAGTCATATTTAAATGATACACATGTATTATTTATATGATGTTTATAAATTATGTATTATTTACTTGATGCTTATAAATTGCAAATAAAATACTCAATGTAATTTATTTAGAATGTAAAATACATTAATTTAAAAATTACATTAAATTAAAAATTACATTTATTCACCCTAATAGTAAGTTGCATGTTATAGTATTAAAAATTATTCATATGCAGCTACCAGAGTAAGTTGCATTTTAATATTTAAAACATATTTAAAAGACATATTTAAAATCATACATATGTATTGAAACATAGAAAATAGGTGCAGGAGTAGGTCATTCGGCCCTTCGAGCCTACATCGCCATTCAATAAGATCATGGCTGATCACTCTCTCAGTACCCCTTTCCTGCTTTCTCTCCATACCCCTTGATCCCCTTAGCCGTAAGGGCCATATCTCACTCCCTCTTGAATATATCCAATGAACTGGCATCAACAACACTCTGCGGCAGGGAATTCCACAGGTTAATAACTTTCTGGGGTCAAGTTTCGGGCCGCGCCTAGAACGGCACAGCCCCGACATGGACGCCCGTTTTTCGTGCCTAAAAGCGCGAGAAAAATCTACCTCGTAATTCTCGGGCTCCTTGCTGGCCCCTGGGAGCTCGGCGTGCAGACAGCAGCAGGGGGGGGGGGGCGGAGCCAAAGAGACGCGCCGATTCTGCAAGTGGAGGGGGCGGGGCTAAGTCAAATAAGAGAACATCGTGCCGGCAGCCCTGCGTGTGCGTGTTGGAGCACGCGCGCACGCGCAGTAGCCCAGAAACATTGGCACTCGGCCATTTTTAAAGGAACTTAAAGGTTAAAGTGCTGATTTGTCTCGTGGACCTCTGGAAAGGCTTCGGATTGAATTTTGGTGATTTTTTTGGTGTCTGAAGGAGTGCTTTTAGCAGCACTGTTGAATAAATCATTTGCTGAAATCAGTGAGTGCTGTTTTTCACTGCTAAACTTCCAGAACAGGTGCTGCATAGGTGCATGCAAATTAAGGACTGTGTGTTTTGAAAAATAAGAGTGTCAATTCAATACAGCAATGGAACAACGTCCACCAAGAACAAAGAATTTCTTGCATGAGGAAGTGGAGATATTAGTCAACGTCATTGAGCAGAGATGGCAGGAGCTAGATACCACCAACAGAGATCTGGAAGCCAGTGTAAAAAGAAATGGCACGACCTTGGTCAAGTAGTTTGTGTCAGTAATATTTTCATTTTTTTAATGTAATCGTAATTGTAACGTAGTTATCTGTATGTCCCACCCTGCAGAAAGACACAATCTGTAAAAAGTTATATGTTACTCTTTGCAGAAGAAATTGGTCCACAACAAAAGGGAAGCAACTCGAACAGGAGGAGGCACGCCCAATCTGCATCCACTGACACCCTTGGAGCAGAGGGTAGCTGCTATGATGAGTCATACATGGAGAAAAGCAATCAGTACAGCATAAGCTGGGCCCGCACGCGAGGAAGAGGGTAAGTCCTGAAAATGCATCGTGGCCCTTCAAATCAACCTGCTGCCTGGCCTGCTATGTGTGAGAGTACTCATGCCACCCATTCTGTCCCCTCCCTTGCTGTTGAACATTTGACTGTTCTGATGTATTGCAGAACATGATGATGATGCTGATGCTGCTGCCAACCCTGAGGATCCTGAAGACACAGAACAAGAACCAGTACAACCAGATGTGGACGATCCAGACTGGATAATGGCGGCGATGACTGAAATGTCTACAGGGGAGAGCTTCCAAATTAATGTTTATGTGCTCCCATTAAGGGGCATCAGAGTTTCAACCCCTTCCATAGGGTTCCACCTTCCATGGTTTTGATTCCGATGTTGCAGGTCCCAGTGGTGCTGCTGGTGTAATGCAGCAGTTTACAGCCAGTGCACCACCGTCCGAGCCTGCGCTTCCCACTCGCATAGGTTCTGGTTCCACCTTCCATGGTTTTGATTCCGACGTTACGGGTCCCAGTGGTGCTGGTGATATAATGGAGCAGTTTACACCCATTCACCCACCATCCCAGGCCACGGCTCGCACTCAAGTGCTGTCATCTGGACCACCGAGCGCCCCACCGTCCCAGCCCAGCCCTCTCTCTAGTACTGCCGTCTGGAACACCGAGCACACCACCGTCCCAGCCTGTGCCTCTCTCTCTAGTACTGCCGTCTGCAACACCAAGTGTCCCGCCGTCCCAGCCGCGCCTCCCAGTGTAATGGTGCCGCGAGGCAGACCCAGGCAGAGGAGAAGGAAATTGGAGACACTCTCCTGAGATGCAGCGTGCAACAGATGCAGCTCAGGCTATGGCATTGGGTATGGAGACCAATGAGCTTACCCGATCACTCATCGGTAGCGTCAGTGCAGTGGGTGAAGAGGTGACGCTCCTGACGGGAGAAACAGCAGTAATGACACGGGAACTTAGGGAGGGAATGTCCAAGGGAGTGCATCGACGGCACAGGCCGTCAGGGAGGGCATGCAAGTGACGGCACAGGCCGTCAGGGAGGGCATGCAAGTGGCAGCACAGGCCCTCATGGAGGTAGCTGCTGCAATAAGGGCACACAGCCCCGCCAATCAAATGACACCACCATGAAGAAGTGAACATTCACTGAGATGTGGATGAGAGATGGTTGCAGCCTTTCTTTGCTGCTTTTGTTCTTGTTCTTGATGTAGCTGTAGTAGTGTTTTTCAAATTGAAATTGTTTTGTAAGTTTTGTAACTTTACAACTTATAAGTGATCTTCGGGTTTTTAAGTGATCTTAGTGTAAATGCTCTCACTTTTTGTAACTTATTTAATTTTGCACCTAAAAGTGATCTTGAAGTTTAAGTGATCTTAAGAGTGTAAGATTTTTCACATTGAAATTGTTCTGTAACTTTACAAGTTTTTAAGTGATCTTCAAGAGTCATATTAAAAAGTAAAGTTTGATACAACAAATAATTTATTACAGTGACGTTAACTTTTCAACAAAATATTTTTTCATTAAAACTGAATCATCTTCCATTAACACAACACAACATAGGAACAACTCCAAAGAATAAACATGTCCATGCGCAACAGGTCGCAGAGCCCTCAGGCATCAGTAATTGAAGCGTTCACGGATGAGCTGCTGGCGCAGGGCTCGAGCAATCGTTAAAGGAGCACGATGGACGGCCCCCTCCTCCGACCTCGTGCTCCGGCATCAGGCACTTGCATGCTTTCCTGATCGTCGTCATCATCCTCATCCTGCTCTTCCAAAATACTATCATCAGGTACTGGACCCTCACGTGGGTCTTCTGGTTCCACTACCAGCTCCTGCTGCCTCATGATGGCTAAGTTATGGAGCATGCAGCACACAACAGTGAAGTGACCGACAATCTGAGGAGAGTATTGCAAGTGGCCTCTGGAATGGTCCAGGCATTGGAAACGCTGTTTCAATATGCCAATGGTCCTCTCAATTATGCTGCACGTCACAATGTGCGCCATGTTGTATTGACGGTCAGCTTCTGTCCGTGTCACGCGTAGAGGCATCATCATTTGCCAGGTGGTCAGGCCGTACCCTTTGTCTCCCAGTAGCCAGCTCTGCCCTTCTGGCTGCTGCTCAAACATGTCAGATATAACGCTGTCGCGTAAGATGAACACATTATGGGTGCTGCCAGGGTATCTCGCATCGACTGACATGCGCTGCTTGTTGTCACACATGAGCTGCACATTGATGGAGTGGAAACCTTTTCTATTCCTGTACTGCTCCACAGTGCTCGCAAGGTTATGTGGGTACAATCAATGCAGCCCTGTACCTTTGGGAAGCCAGCAATCCTGAAGAAGCCCACAGGCCTCTCATGGATCGCTTGTGCGGTCATTGGGAAATTGATTAAGTCATTCCTCCGCGCATGCAGTGCAGCCATGACCTGGTAAACGCAGGCATGTGTTGCACGTTGAGAGATGGCGCACACATCTCCAGTTGTAGCCTGAAACGATCCCGAGGCATAGAAGGCAAGTGCAGCTGTTACTTTCACTTCAACAGACAAGGCAGTTGGCGTTCTGCTTCTGGGCTGCAAATCTGCTCTCAGCATATCACAGATCTCAACGACAACTTCTCTGCGGAAACGCAGCCTTTTGACACAATCAGCCTCGCTCATGTCCAGATACGAGCGCTTGGCTCGATATTGCCGACGTGGGTAAGATCCCCTGCCCATCAGCCTACGGGCTATGACGTTCCTGGTGTGGTGAGCTCTAATCAATTCTCTCCTATGCAGTGAATTGCTGGCGAACCATTGCATATTCCGTGGTGTTGACAATGCAGCACCCATTCTGCAATTACAAATTTAAGTTTCAAACTGGCTATCTGGCTGCCTCTCCCTGTTCCTGGCCGAATGACCTCAGCCTCCCTCGCAGCTCGAAGGCTGCTTGCTGTGTCTTTGGCTGCTGTCGAGCCACTGATGCCGCCCCTGTCTCCTACATGGAAGGAAGGCTTGCCTGAAGCACCGCAGCTCGAAGGCTGCTTGCTGCCGTTGTTGTTGGGCTGCCGTCGAGTCACTGGTACCGCCCCTGTCTTCTACATGGAACGCCTGCCTGAAGCACCGCAGCTCGAAGGCTGCTGCTGCTTCACACAGGTAGGAATATTCAATATCTTGTATTTGCTTTGTTTATAATTTTTTATTCAGGATGGCGCTTTATTTGTATAAGTAAGACTGTTGAATGCTTGTAAAATTTAATTACTTCCCTTCCCATCCCCCCCGCCCCCCCCTCGTTCCCTACGCCTGATTTGCAACCTACGCCCGATTTCTAAAGTGTAGGCAAGGTTTTTCTGAGTGTACAAAAATCTAGACTTACTCCATTCTAAGTTAGTTTGGAGTAAGTTTTCACTGCCTAAACTTTCAAAACAGGTGCAAGTGGCCGGACACGCCCTCTTTTCAAAAAAAAATCTGTTCCAAAATGAAACTATTCTAACTGACTAGAACTGGAGCAAACTAAATGCCAAGAATTGCAATTTCTAAGATACTCCATGCTAAA